>NC_064855.1:10744834-10977874 GCF_024139225.1 Suncus etruscus
ATTAGCACACCCCAAGGTCTTTTTATGGTTCCAGGAAACTTTATACTCAATTGTAGATGATAAAATCAGGCCTCTGTAGCTAGAGATATTGGTATTTGCAAAAGTCATAGGATGAAGTCTAGGATAGAGTCTTTCTTTATGGTTCTAGAAGTTCTGTTCCATCCTTGTTGTAATCAGTCTTCTGTAATAAGTGGTCTTGGCTTTTCCTCAGATCCTAGACCAAAGCCTATGATTGAGTCTTTCAGTGATTCCAGAAGTTCTGCTCAGTCGCAGTTATCAGAGTTAGACCTCTGGAAATAGAGATCTTGATTTTTGTACATGTCCTAGGCTGAAGCTTAGGGTAGGGTCTTTCTTATTAGTCCCAGAATAAGTTCTTCCCAGTCATAGTTGTCAAAGTCAGTCTTTTGTAGTTAGCACTCTTAGTTTTTGCACAGATCAAAGGATGACATGTCTTCTGATTTCATCTTACCAGTTAGGTGATGACATAGGACAACCTGCTCTTAGATCAAGTTGTTGCCATTTCCTCGTTGTCAAGATGTCATATTAAAAGTGGTGCATGTTAGTGCCAGAGCAGAATTAGGAATTTCCCAAGGGAAATTTGGTTTTTGGTGTTGTTACAGGGAACTGTATCAGTTCTATGTCTGGGATCTGGGGTTTGGGGTGGGATAATCACTGTCCAATCTCATGGAGTCTAAGTTGGGTCCACATGTTCAGAGTGGGAGCCACCCCTGTATTATAAAAAGTATGGGTTATTATCCCTATAAGATCTTGTTTCTGTGCATAATGTTTCCCCCTTTTTAGTGTGCCCATACAAAAGCCAATGGTGTCATATTACTGGTGCATTTGGGGGTAAGAATGACAGGTTAGGGGCCGGCGAGGTGGCACTAGAGGTAAGGTGTCTGCCTTGCAAGTGCTAGCCAAGGAAGGACCGAGGTTCAATCCCCTGGTATCCCATATGGTCCCCCCAAGCCAGAGGCAATTTCTGAGTGCTTAGCCAGGAGTTACCCCTGAGCATCTAATGGATGTGGCCTGAAAAACCAAAAAAAAAAAAAAAAAAAAAAAGAATAGTAGGTTACATAATTTCTGTGTCTTAGTTTTGACCTGAGCTTTTATTCCAGGCAAGACTTCTTCTAAGTTTCATACCAAGCAGAACCGAAACAGGTGAAGTTAAAGAAAATATGTATCTATATAAAATAGAAGAAATAAATAAGAATGAATTTAAGAAAAAGTAATTAAAGAAAAAAGTGATGGAGGAGGCTGCCTTTATGTTTGGGTATAAGCACCCTAAGAGGCATTCTTATAGAGATATTAACATACAAAGGAAATATAGGTATCTCCATTAAGTCTTTTGAGATATTTTTTTAGGGGTGAAATCCAGGGCATTTTTTCATCACACACCATGGTCTTGTTGAGTTTGAGACATGATTTGCAGCATTAAGGGATCAGGTAGTGTCCCTGAGCTGGGGGTCCTTCTGGAGCTGAATCTGTTGCCATGCAACAGTCCACATTTGGGGGGGGGTGAGAAGAAAGGCCACATAATACGAGTCAGCAGGTGTGTTGGGTGTAGTTTCTTTCTGGGGCATGGGATGTGGGGCTGAGAGGGTGTCCTTTTGCTTTGGGAGCTGGGTGGTGTTTTATTGGGGTCAGAGGTTGGTCTTGATGCCTAATGAGTTAAAAACTTAGGGTAAAGAGGGTTAAATAAGGAGGGATAACAGATCAGGATTGGGGAATGAGAGGATAGAAGGGTTTCTGAAGTGGGGAGGAAGGATAATATATAAGAGGGGCTATATACACTATAGGCATGCATTGTTTATAGTTTAGGTTTGACAATCAGAGAGAAGACCACTGCATACAAAATCATGCCCACATATAAACAGACATTGGAGAGATCTATTCTTAATTTGTTATAGGAGACCTGACCCTCATAGGTTGGGTCCGAGCTCTTAAGAAATATTGCATTAAAAGAAGATAACTAGTTAAGATATAAATTAGGAGAGAAAGAAAGAGAAAACAAGAGAGAAGAGAGAAGAGAAAAGAAAGATAAGTAAATATAGTAAAAATAAGTTAAAAAATGAAATGAAGGGACCGGCCGGGAGGTGGCTTCGCGCAAGATGGCGGCGAGCGGCCTCCGGCGGGCTGCTGCGGGGACCGGCGCCGCGGTGAAGCCCATCTTTAGCCGGGACCTGAACGAGGCCAAGCGGAGGGTGCGCGAGCTCTACAGGGCCTGGTACCGGGAGGTGCCGAACACTGTGCACTTATTCCAGCTGGACATCACGGTGAAACAGGGACGGGACAAAGTCCGAGAGATGTTTAAGAAGAACGCCCACGTCACAGACCCCAGGGTGGTTGACTTGCTAGTCATTAAGGGCAAGATGGAACTGGAGGAAACAATTCAAGTGTGGAAGCAGAGGACACACATTATGCGGTTCTTCCATGAAACAGAAACGCCAAGGCCAAAGGATTTTCTGTCCAAGTTCTATATTGGCCACGACCCGTGAAGTCTCCTGGAAAGGTGCATGTTGCTATTTAAGTATTTTAGAAGACAAATAAACCCAGTTTGTTCTGGTCAAAAAAAAAAAAAATGAAATGAAAATGGGGTCGGTATGTCAGAATTGGAAGGTTTTCCAACATCTAGGCATTTCATCAATGACTGGGTGGACTTTGCTAAGCGAAGGTTTTAGGGTTAGATAGTGGCTGGAGTATTTTAGGATAAGCATAATTTTCATGTCTAGCGTATTAAGCAATGTGGTAGTGAGGTCTATAAGAGGTGGCTACCCTAAGTAGTATTATCTGCCACATCTTATGTATTGATGTTTCTTTCCTAAAGAGAAACTGACAGTGTGGGCTTATTTAACATAGATTAAATTTATTAAGAAGAAAGGAGAGGAGGAAAAAGAAATAGGAAGAAGAAAATAAAAAGAGAGAGATAAAAGAAAAGAAGAACAAAAATAAAAATAAAAGAATAAAAAGGAGATGATGATTTGCAGAAACTTATTCGATGGGTGGGGCCAGTGACATGAGTCTGTGATGTGACATTGACTGTTTCAGTGGTCTGCATGAACATATTGTTTATGTCCTAAGAGAAGACATAAACAAAAGGACATGAGTAATTTGGATACTTTATCAAGACATTGTCATAAGAAGCACTTTATATGGTATCTAGTATGAGTGTGATTGAGCACTAAGCCATAGAAATAGGGTATACACCCTATGTTTTCAGGAACCACTTTGGACAAAGAAGTTGAAGGGTTATTTTATACCTGAAAAAATCAAGGCATTGAAACATGTTGTTAGTAAACACTGCGGTGGGATTTCCTGGCTTCCAATCATATTCTGCACCTGATTTTGTGGATAAATACCTTATGTTATTTTTATAGGCCTTTGAAATTTGAGGTTGATTGCATATCTGTTCACTCTAAACCACTGTTTCCATTATTGCTGGTTTCTTTATGGTATAATGGCTAGTAGAGGCCTTGTGTTGTCCCTCTTCTGCTTGACTTGCATACTTCTCACTATATTCTGACACCTATGATGCATGGAGTTTCTGCCCTATTAGACCATTGTATTTGTTTATGGAGTATTATACGTATTTATGGTATATGTTCCAAATACCTCAGATAAGTGCTATCATTCTATATTTACCTTTATTCTTCTGGCTTACTTTATTTAACACAATATTTTCTAGACCCACCCATGTTGCTGCAAAATCCAATATTGTATCATTTATAACTGCTATTCTACTGTGTATAAGTACCACATCTTCATGATCACATCTGTTGTTGGACATTGAGGTTGTTTCCAAATCTTGTCTATTGTGCTGAGTGCTGCAATAACTAGTGGGGTGCACAATACTTTGGGATGGGATGAATGTCCTTCCATCTTGGGGATAGATGCCCAGAAGTGTGATTGCTGGGTCATATGGCTGCTCAATTCTGAATTTATTGAGCACTCTCCATATTGCTTTTCATAGAAGTTGGACCAGGCAGCATTCCCACCAACAGTGAATGAGAGTTCCTTTCTTACCACATCCCTGCCAACAGAGATTGGTCCCTTTATTTTTGATGTGGGCCATCCTCACTGGTGTAAGATGGTACCTCATTGTTGTCTTGATTTGAATTTCTCTAATGATGAGTGCTGGTGAGCATGTTTTTATGTGTCTACGGGCCATCTTTTGGCCTTCCTCAGGAAGTGTCTATTCATTTCTTCTCCCCATTTTTCTATGGATTTATTAGTTTTTGGGGGGCTTCTCTTTCTGAGTGTGTTGTGTATCCTAGATCCTTTTATCTGATGTGTTGAGTGCAAATTTTTTCCCATTTCGTTAGTTGTCTTCTAGTTTTAACCAGGGTTTCTTTTGTCATACAGAAACTTTTAAGTTTGATGTAGTGCCATTTATTCAGGTTTAATGCTAAAGTTCTTGCCATTGGCATTCTATCCTCAAAGACTTTTTGATATGTAAGTCTTGAAGTGTTCTACCTATTTTTCCCTCAGTGAACTTTATACATTCGGTTCTTATTTCAAGGTCTTTAATCTGAGTTGACTTTTGTATAAGGTGTGAGGTGTGGATCAATCTTTTAAATTTTTACAGGTGGTTATCCAGTTGTAACAACACCATTTGTTGAAGAAACTGTCTTTGTTTCATTTCATATTCTTGGCTCCTTTGTCAAATATTAGTTGACTGTATATTTGGTCTGAGACTCTTTGTTCCAGTACAATGCTGTTTGGATCACAATGGCTTTATAGTAGAGCTTCAGGTTAGTTAAAAAAATTCCCCCAAATTTCTTGTTTTTCAGTATGGATTTGGCTAACCTAGATCTTTTGTGGTTCCATAAAAATTTTTAAATTGATTGTTCCAAGTCCTTAAAAATGATGTCTGAATTTGGATAGGGATTGCATTGAATCTATATAGTAATTTAGGTAAGATAGTCATTTTGATGATGTTGATTTTCCTACCCATGAGCAGGGGATATTTTTCCATTTCCTTAGATCCTCTTCCATTTATTTCTGAAATGTCTTGAAGTTTTTACAGTATAGGTCTTTCACTTCTCTTGTTAGGTTGATTCCTAGGTACTTGATATTTTTAGGTACTATTTTAAATGGGATTGACTCCTTAATGTCTTTCTCCTCTGCTTCATTATGTGTATAGAGCAATGGTACTGTCTTTTGTGTATTGACTTTGTAGCCAGCCACTTTACTGTATTGGTTTATTGTGGAGTCTTTAAGGTTTTCTATATATATCATCTTCAAAAAGAGATAGTTTGACTTCTTCTTCCCTTTTTGGATTCCCTTTTCTTGTCTGATTGCTATTGCTAGGACTTCTAAAACTATGTTCAATAAAAGTGGAGAGAGTGGACAACCTTGCCTAGTTCCTGACATTAGTGGGAATGCATTCAATTTTTCACCATTAAGGATAATGTTAGCTGTGGGGTTTTTTTATAGATAACTGTAACTATCTTGAGGAAGATTCCTTCCAACCCAATTTTCCTGAGTGTTTTCATCATGAATAGAAGTTGAATTTTTGTTGAATGCCTTCTCTGCATTAATTGATAAGATCACGTGATATTTTTTGTTTGTTTTTGGGCCACACTCGGTAACACTCAGGAGTTACTCCTGAATATGCGTTCAGAAATCACTCCTGGCTTGGGGGACCATATGGGACACCAGAGGATTGAACTGCAGTCTGTCCTAGACTAGTGCAGGCAAGGCAGATGCTTTACCCCTTGTGCCACTACCCTGGCCCCTAACCATGTGATTTTTGTCTTTTTCTTGTTGATGTGGTGTATGATGTTTTTGATTTGCATATGTTGAACCATCCTTGCATCTCTGGGATGAAACCTACTTGATCATGGTGTATAATCCTTTTGATGTATTGTTGGATTGGTTTGCTAAGATTTTGTTGAGAATTTTTGCATTCATGTTCATTAATGAGATTGGTATGTAATTTTCTTTCTTGGTAGTGTCTTTGCCAGCTTTGTGAATGAATGTGATATTAACCTCATAAAAGGAGGTTGGGAGAATTCCTGTCTTTTTGATGTGTTGGAAGAGCCTATGGATCAATGATAGTAATTCTCTGAATGTTTGATAGAATTCACCTGTAAAACCATCTGGTCCTGGACTTTTGTTTTTGGGGAGTTTCTTGATTGCTGTTTCAATTTCCTTGGCTGTGTTTGGCCTGTTTAGGCATTCTACATCTTCCTTATTAAGTCTTGAAAGATGAGATTTTTCAAGAAACCTGTCTACTTCTTCTGGGTTCTCTAACTTAGCTGAGTACAGTTGTTCATAATAAGCCCTTATGATGTCTTGGACTTCTTGAGGCTCTGTTGTAATTTCCCCACTTTCATTTGTGATCCTATTAATTTGGGTGTTTCCCAATTTTTTTGGTGAGTCTTGCCAGCTATTTGTCGATCTTGTTTACTTTTTCCCAAAAAACTAGCTTCTAGTCTTACTGATTTTTGGTATTTTTTCCTTTGATTCTATGTTGTTTATTTCTGCTGTTTCTTTTTTTATTATTTGTTGTCTTTTGCCTGTGTTTGGGTTTATCTGCTGCTGTTTTTTCAGATCCATAAGGTGTTCCTTTAGGCTGTTAATTTTGTTGTTCTCTTTTCTAACAAAGGACTGTATTGTTATGAATTTCCCCCGAATTACTGCTTTTGCTGTGTCCCACAAATTTTGACAATTTGTTTCTTGATTATCACTTGTCTCAAAGAATTTTTTATTTCTTTCTTCATTTACTCCTTGATCCAGCTGTTGTTGAGCAGCATGTTGTTTAGTCTCCAGGTGTTGGATTTTCTCCAGATCTTCTTTTTATATCAATTTTGATCTCTGCATAGTGATAGTGAATGCTCTTGCACAGTGTTGCATAGTGATCAGATAGGGTGCTTCTTATAATCCTTATATTTGTGACTTTGTGCAAGTTAGATTTATATCCTACAGCATGGTCTATTCTAAAGAAGGTTCCCTGTGCACTTGAAAAGAATGTGTATTCTGTTTTCTGGGGGTGGAGGGCCCTATATAAGTACATTAATACTACTTCTTCTAGTTTCTAATTTAGGGTTCATATGTCTTTGCTAGTTTTCTGTCTGGTGGATCTGTCTAGTGTGATAATGAAGTATTGAAATCTCCTACTACTACTGCATTTCCTTCCATATGTTTTTCTAGGTTTGTAAGCAAATACCTTACATATTTTGCTGGCTCTACATTTTATGCATAAATGTTGATCAGAGTTAGTACTTCTTGATCTAATGTTCCCCTATTCAGTAAATGGTGATCTGCTTTGCCTCTCAGTACTTTCTTGAGGTTGAATGCAACTTGGTGTGATGTAAGTATGGCTGTCCTAGCTTTTTTTGTTTTCTGGTGGCTTGAATAATTGAGTTCCATCCTTTTATTCTAAGTCTGTGTCTATTCTGTTCTTTTAGGTGTGTTTCTTGAAGGTAGTAGATATCTGGTTTTTGTTTTCTGATTTTACCTTCTACTCTGTGTCTTTAATGTGATAATTTCTTTCTTTCTTTCTTTCTTTCTTTCTTTCTTTCTTTCTTTCTTTCTTTCTTTCTTTCTTTCTTTCTTTCTTTCTTTCTTTCTTTCTTTCTTTCTTTCTTTCTTTCTTTCTTTCTTTCTTTCTTTCTTTCTTTCTTTCTTTCTTTCTTTCTTTCTTTCTTTCTTTCTTTCTTTCTTTCTTTCTTTCTTTCTTTCTTTCTTTCTTTCTTTCTTTCTTTCTTTCTTTCTTTCTTTCTTTCTTTCTTTCTTTCTTTCTTTCTTTCTTTCTTTTGATTTTTGGGCCATACCCAGTGATGCTCAAGGGTTACTCCTGGCACACCCGATCTCTAATGGGGAAATTTAGTCTGTTGATACTTTAGGAGATTATTGACAGTGAGAATTTTTGTGTTACAATTGGGTGTTTGGATTGTGTAACTCATCTTTGAGTAGTTCATTTAGAGTTAATTTGCTTAGCGCAAATAGTGCGAGTTTTTTTTTTTTTTTTTGGCCTGAGAATGTTTTTAGTCCTCCCTCCCATATGAATGAGAGTTTTTCGGGTAGTGGACTCTAGATTGGAGATTTCTTTCATTCAGTAGTTTAAATATGTCATTCCACTATCTTCTTGCTTGAATTGTTTCAAATAGGAGATCAGGTTTGATTCTTATGTTCCTTCCTTTGTACTTGAGGGTTTTTTTCTCCTTTATCACTTTAAGGTATTCATCTTTCTCTTTGTTGTTGTTGCCATTTGAATTACTATATGTCTTGGTGTTGGTCTGTTATGATTTATTTTACTAGGGACTCTTCTTGCCTCCTGGATTTGTACAGGTGTCTCTTTCAAGAGGGTGGGAAAATTTTCTGCATTATTTTTTCACTACGTGTTCTTCCTTTTTCCACCCCCTTTAGGTATTCCTACAAATTGTAGGTTATTTCTTTTGTCTTTCTTTATTAGGTACCTGGCATTTTCTTCCAATGTTTTGTCTCGTTTCCTTATTGACTTCCTTGACTTTTTGGGTTTGTAGTTTTTCTTCAAGTTCCTCTGTGTGCTCTTCCAACTATGTAATTTTGTTATTATGGCTTGCTACCATGTTTTTTATTTCCCATAACTCCATTTGTGTGGATTCTCTCATCTTCTGTAAAAGTTTTTTGAGTTGGTTGAATTGTTTACCTATAGATTTCTTGATTTTGCAGGCTAGGAATTCCTTGATTTCTATTTTAGGGCATTCATTGCCACTTTTAGATCCTCATCTATTGGGCTCCTGCATTTTGGTGGGCTTGGAAACTTGCTATGGATCAAAAAGATGAATCCATATTTCTGCTGCCTATAAGAAACACACCAGGATTGTCAGAACAAACATAGACTCAAAATCAAAGGCTGGAGGAAAATCATCCAAACAAACAACACCCTTAAAAAAGCTGGGGTGGCCGTATTGATGTCAGATGACACAAACTTTAGACTCAGAACAGTTGTAAGGGACAAAGATGGACACATCATACTAATAAAGGGATATGTGCAACAGGAAGAAATTACACTACTAAACATATACATGCCCAATGAGAGACCAGCAAAATAGCTAATACAATTATTAACAAATTTGAAAGAGGACATCAATAATAACACAATAATTGTGGGAGACCTCAACACAGCCCTGTCAACACTTGATAGATCAACCAGACTGAAACCCAACAAAATAAACTAGCCCTGAAAAGAGAAATGGAAGAAAGAGAACTAGTAGATATATATACAGATACTCCTCTCTTAATCACCTACCTGTTTAGTGACCGCTCACATTTACGACCATCTCTTCACCATTACGACCGCTCATGCTTACAACCATTTCACAAATGGTACGTGCTAGAACATTGTAGTGGCCCTGCATCTCAACGTCATTCATGGCTGATGTACACTATTATGAGGTCTGCTACTGCTGTTTTCCTGTATTCACATTTTAGCAGTAAATTATTTTTTTTTGTGATGCAAAGAAAAACGTTATAAACAGCTATACTGCACTGTATATCTACCTAAAAACACAACTTCAATCCTTCAGCTAATGAACCAGGGGCCCAGAGCCACATTTACAGCATTCTATTTATGCACAATTTTTCTAAAGCTGTAGCAGCAATTGAAAATGATGAAGTAGTTCTACGTGATTTCTGGAAATCTTACAACATTTTAGACGCATAAACAACATTGAATCTGTTTGGAAGGAAATGACAAAAAAGTGTATGCAAGGCATATGGAAAAAATGCCTAAAATGTTTTGTGAACAGTGTTGCAGCCTGCTACTGAACAGCCAGTGGGTCCGAGTCAAAATCAAAGATGAAATCATGAGAAAGATGAACATGTTGATGCCATAAATAAAACAGGTATGGAACTTGCTAAAGTGCTTAGAAGTTGAGGTGGAAGATATTGAGGAATTAGTGCAATACAGGGAGGGAGAGCTAACTATCAAAGATTTAACAGAGTTGGAAGCACAACAGAACCTGGCAGAGGAAGATAAATATTCTTTTTCCATATTGTACACTCTACAGTACAGTTTTTGGTGCTTTAATGTACCTACTTCACTAACTTTATGTTCTATAATACATTTCAGTACTATGTATAAATTACACAACCTATGCAAATTAAAACAAGTGGAAGTTTTCAGTTTGATTTTTCTCTTTATTTTATGTATTCAGAATACTGTATTGTGAAGTACTATGCACATACTGTACTACTGTATGCAGTTCCTCACTTAACGACCAATTCGCTTAATGACCAAGTGGTTGAAACAGAACTTGGTCATTAAGTGAGGTGTATCTGTATGACACTCCATTCCAATAAACCTAGATGCACATTCTTCTCTAATGTACATGGGTCATTCTCTAGGATAGACCACATGCTTGTACATAAAACATATCCCCATAAAATCAAGAGGATAGAAATTTTGCAGGCTACTTTCACTTGCCAAAAGACTCTAAAATTAGGGACACAGAAGAAGAACTTTAACAATTGGAAATTAAACAGCCTGCTACTGAACAACCAGTGGGTCCGAGATGAAATCAAGGAGGAAATCAAAACTTTTCTGGAAACAAATGACAATGAAGACACAAACTATCAGAATGTATAGGACACAGCAAAAGCAGTACTAAGAGGAAAATTTATAGCTTTGCAAGCACACATCAGGAAGAAAGAAGGGGAATACCTCAATAGCTGAATGATGCAGCTTGTACAATTAGAAAATGATCAACAAAAGGAACCAAAAATAGGGAGATATTACTTCAGTTTTTAACATCAATAAAATTCTATAATTTATGTATTTAGGTTTGTTTTCAATTTTTAGATTAAACCTTTTGTATCTTTATGACTTTCGTAAAGTTTCTTTCATCTTTCTTTTCTATATAAAATGATTTTTTGTTTTGTATATCTTATTTGGTAAGACTTTCTCATGGCCCTGTACTATGTACTCGGTTCTGGTGGGGCTCAGGGGTCCATAAAGGATGCCATGGATTGAATTTAGCCATATTAGCCATATTCCAGGTAAGAACCCTATTTATTGGGTTATCACTTCAGCCTCTTTTTATATATTTTTAATTCTCCTTAGGTATTACTAGTCATATTTTTATTTTGCTCTCCTTTGCTCTTCTAATTCTGTCTTAATTTCATTACCTTGTTTTAAAGTTTCTTTTTTTAATTTTTTTAATATTGAATTATGAGAACAAAAGATGCAAAGAAAGAGGACAAGGTAAAGTTACAGTGGAAGGACAATCAGCCATAACATAATTCTCAGAAGAAGTCCCCTTGCTGATATCTTAACTTTGAACTTTCAGCCAAAGAACATTAAGATAAATAAAACAGAATCCATGTACAATTACTTTGTCCCTCAAGTGCCAGATTGTAGCACATTATAATATTTCTTAATAGCACACAAGGCAATATAAAGCCATAAAACTTATGTAACTCCTTAAACATTAGAGGCATAGTATTTTTTACATTTCCATGTACATGCATATTAGCTTAAGTTAACCTCAAATTTTAAGTGGGTGCATTTAACCTCAAATTTTAAGTGGGTGCCTTTTAAGGATTAGAGTCAAAGGAGCACAGTAAAAAACGGTGTTAGAGTGGCAATTGTTGTTTGCATAGGCCCACCAAAATATGAGAGGCGTGGAAAGGAATAACCTTGGCCTAAATACAAAGAGATCCTACCCCTGAAGTTTTCTGGCAGAAGACCAACTCTAGGCCTCAGGCAAGTTATCATCCGATCCAAGACATTATCTGTAGTGCCAACACAGTTTTCACACAGTCTCTGTTGTTGTTATCATGTTTCTGTATTAAAGATTCTGGAATCTGCATATCCTAAATTGAAGTCATGATGTGGAGTGCCTTCTCGTTTCACCTCACCATGAAAGGGCAATGCAGGAAGCCCTGTCCTGTAAGCAGGTCATTGTTAAGTCTTCTCATTGTTAAGGGAAGTCTCTTTTCAGCAGGACGATGTCTGAGCAGTGGTAGGGTCTTATGTGGTAGAGTATTGCTTCCAGGTGATGTTATAGGCAAACCTCACAATTAAGGGGCAATACAGCAAGCCCTGTCCAGGAAGCAGGTCATTGTTTTTATTAAGTCTTCTTGTGTTAAGGGAAGTCTTTTTTGAGTAGATCGATGTCAGAACAGCTGTAGGGTCTTCCCTGGTAGAGGAATGCCTCCAGGTGATGTTATATACAACCTTGGATGTTTTGTAGATGTCTTCTCTAGATCAGGGGTGAATGGCGAATGCCCATTTTTTTTTAGGCCTGTACCAGGTCTTTATGTCAATGTTCAGGGTGTAAGGTCTCATTGCACTACAAGATTTGTGTTTTCCCATCTCTATTAGATAAGAACTTATTGGTATGTATAGTATTTTCTCATTTTAGTGTGCCTAAGCAAACAAGAAATAAAGCCACGTGGTGCTATCAGATATATGGGGGCGTAAGAACATTTTCAACAATACCCATGACTTGGCTCAAACATAAGCATTAAACTGAGGGATTCTTTCACAACAAATTTCATATTGAGCAGTTCACAAAGAGAAGATAAAAAACATGGGGGGGGATCATCACTGTATAAGAAAATATTCAGCAAAAGTTATAGCGACCAAAGAAAACACCCATAAAATGATGAGGAACCATAAGTGTCCTTTTTATGCCTTTTAAAATAGTTGGGTGGGTGTTAACTCTAGGGCACCACTTTGATCTGTGACTTAGGACTCTACAGTACTAAAGTTAGAAAGGGTAAATGAGGAGTAATGATGGTAGGAGTTAAGAAAGTTAAAGAGAAATATGATCTTATGAAGGGGTATGCAAAAGGGCAGAGTACAAACTGGACATTCTGCATATTTAAAAATATAATTCAATGATAGTGAGTACTATTAATGTTTCTTGTGCGTGCGGGGGCTATCGCGCTATATTTTGAAAATATAGTCTGGATGGAGATTACCAGTGACTTCAAGAAGCTGGGAGACCAGAAGTTCAGGGCCCCACCCAGACCCTTCCTAAGGAGCTGATTGGATAATGGGGGAAGCCTAGGGTACCTTCAAGCTCCACCAAGGGGCCCAACTCACTGGCTTGCCCAGGCATGTGGCCCGGGGAAGCCCTGGAGATCTGGAGCAAGGTGGTCGAGGGGTGCTGGGGTTACCCAAGTCCCGCACCCCCGCTAGGCCTGGTTAGGGAGGCCTCCGGCATGGCGGGAGCCTGCCAAACCCCCTCCTGCTAGACTCCCGGCTCCCAAGAAGGAGAGATCCTTCAAGAAGCTGGGAGGCCAGAAGTTCAGGGCCCCACCCAAACCCTCCCTAAGGAGCTGAGTGGATAATGGGGGAAGCCTAGGGTACCTTCAAGCTCCACCTATGGGCCCAACTCACTGGCTTGCCCAGGCATGTGGCCCGGGGAAGCCCTGGAGATCTGGAGCAAGGTGGTCGAGGGGTTCTGGGGTTACCCAAGTCCCGCACCCCCGCTAGGCCTGGTTAGGGAGGCCTCCGGCATGGCGGGAGCCTGCCAAACCCCCTCCTGCTAGACTCCCAGCTCCCAAGATGGAGAGATCCTTCAAGAAGCTGGGAGGCCAGAAGTTCAGGGCCCCACCCAAACCCTCCCTAAGGAGCTGAGTGGATAATGGGGGAAGCCTAGGGTACCTTCAAGCTCCACCTATGGGCCCAACTCACTGGCTTGCCCAGGCATGTGGCCCGGGGAAGCCCTGGAGATCTGGAGCAAGGTGGTCGAGAGGTGCTGGGGTTACCCAAGTCCCGCATTCCCGCTAGGCTTGGTTAGGGAGGCCTCCGGCATGGCGGGAGCCTGCCAAACCCTCTCCTGCTAGACTCCCAGCTCCCAAGAAGGAGAGATCCTTCAAGAAGCTGGGAGGTCAGAAGTTTAGGGCCCTACCCAAACCCTCCCTAAGGAGCTGAGTGGATAATGGGAGAAGCCTAGGGTACCTTCAAGCTCCACCAAGGGGCCCAACTCACCGGCTTGCCCAGGCATGTGGCCCGGGGAAGCCTTGGAGATCTGGAGCAAGGTGGTCGAGGGGTGCTGGGGTTACCCAAGTCCCGCATCCCCGCTAGGCCTGGTTAGGGAGGCCTCCGGCATGGCGGGAGCCTGCCAAACCCCCTCCTGCTAGACTCCCGGCTCCCAAGAAGTTTTAAAGTTTCTAATGGCTTATGAACTAGGGTTCTCATGCCTTTTTTTTTTTTTTTTTTTTGCATCTTCCTAATAGGACAAAATTCATTGCTTATTGATTTGTTACTTCCAGGCATAGTCAGCTCTAAGTGTACATAGCTCTGGGCCAAGCATCTGAGTTTAGTAGTTTCCATTGGGTGAGTTTCACCTGATGATTATAAGTCAGTGACCTAGGAAGCCTATAGAGTTGGAACACTGTCTCTGTGAGAAACTTGCCTTCACAATGGATGTTCTTAAGAGTTCCAACTCAAACTGTCTTATGGTTATTGTTTGGTTGTTGTATTTGTTGTTGAGGTGCCTTTTTGTAATTGCTGGGTTTGGTCTTTTGTTTGATTTTTGTTTCTTTTTCTGTTTTGTCTATTTGTTGTTGGTTTTTGTTTTTGTGTGTTGTTCTTTTTATATTTTTTGGTTATGAGTTTTTCCTTTTTCCCTTTCATGTTTTTAAATTGATATTTATAAACTCAAGATGGACTCCCTCTTATTTGTGTTTATTTGTTTTTCTTTTCATTCTCTTGTTTTCTTTTTTAAACAGAACAACTTTAATTGAATAATCTTGTTCTACTTCATAAATCAAGGGGAAAAATCGATAGTACCAGAATCAAATGGTCATATGAACATTGAGTAGAAATAGAAAATGATTAGACTTAAGCACCAAACCCAAAGTCAATGACAACAGAATCGATACCCAATCTTCTAAAAGCTATACACAGAGGGGACCAGTTATACTAGGAGTCCAGGGGGCAAAGGAGGGGGATGCTGGGAAAGGGTTGGAAGGAGAACAATACTGGTGGTGGGAATACCCTTAATTCAATGTCACTATGTACCTTAAATATTACCATGAAGGACTTGTATTTCATGTTGGTCACAATAAAAATATTAAAAAATGTTTATTAGTGTGTTCTATATTTTGAGCCATGCAGATTTTTTTTCAGGAATTATTTTATTTTATTTATTTATTTTTGTGTTTGTTTTCCCTTTCTTCTTTTAGTTTTTTTTATTGTAAGAATTTATTCAAGATACAAAATTGATTAACATAATGAGGTAAACTAACAACATAATATAGTGACATAACATAACTAACATAACATAATATAGTGACATAACATAACATAATTGATATAATAATACATAACATAATAATAACATATATAATAATACATATATAATATATAGATTATATACATATATACTAACATATATAATAATACATAACATAATAATAACATAATGAGGTAAACTAACATAACATAATATAGTGACATAACATAACATAATTGATATAATAATACATGTAAGTCAAAGAAAGTTTCTGATTAAAAACACATTTTTTTCCATAATGGCTTACATATCTTTCCAGTAGTATTTTAGGTACATATTAACATTGAATCAGGGGAATACCCATCACCAACTATGTCCTCCCCCCATTCCAGTTCCCTTTCTACAACCCATATACACCACCATCACCCCCTGGGCTGCTAGAGTAGGTGGGCCCCTCTTTGTCTATCTTACTATTAGTGATCACATATCTGTTTGGTCCTGGAACCCTTCCTTGTTTCCCCCTCCATTTAAGAGGCAGAGCTAGAAAAATCGAGGTATGTGGTTTTGTTTGAAGGAAAGAAAAGCAATAGATTGGGGTACAAAATAAGAGGGGAAAAAAAGAAGTCTAAAGTCAAATATGCTGAAAAGGGCAGAATCCCTCAAGGCTTCCAACCTCAGTTTGAGAGAGGACATGAAAAAGGTAATTGAGATACCACAACAATACAGAAAAAAATATCGAATTAAATAACAGGTGAGCACTACAGCAATAAAGAGAGGCACCACACAGTAGTCTCGGTTCTGAAATCAAAACATGCTCGAGTTCAAAAACAAAGAGAAAGACAAGAAAAATAAAATAAAATAATATTGGAGACATCAAACGTAGTCTCCACACCAAAATAAAGATGTCAAAAAATCGATCAATTGATAAATAAACATGTGGAAATATGATTGTTTTGTGCTTTTTTCCCCTCCTTTTCTTTATCCCCCTGCATAGGTACAGTAACTATTAAAGATATTGTAGAGGAAGTTCCCTTGACCTGGGAGATACAGGGTTTCTCCACCCCTGAAGTATACTGTCATGGGATTAAGTCTAGACTCCTTGCATGATCATTTACTCGCCCCTTGCTGCTTTCGTAGTGTGTGGAAGACTGCTTTTTTTATTTAAACACTTTGATTACATACATGATTGTGTTTGGGTTTCAGTCATGTAAAGAGCACCACCCATCACCAGTGCAACATTCCCATCACCAATGTCCCAGTCTCCCTCCTCCCCACCCGAGCCCTGCCTGTACTCTAAACAGGCTCTCCATTTTCCTCATACATTCTCATTAATATATTAGGACAGTTCAAAATGTAGTTATTTCTCTAACTAAACTCATCACTCTTTGTGGTGAGCTTCCTGAGGTGAGCTGGAACTTCCAGCTCTTTTCTCTTTTGTGTCTGAAAATTATTATTGCAAGAATGTCTTTCATTTTTCTTAAAACCCATAGATGAGTAAGACCATTCTGTGTTTTTCTCTCTCTCTGACTTATTTCACTCAGCATAATAGATTCCATGTACATCCATATATAGGAAAATTTCATGACTTCATCTCTCCTAACAGCTGCATAATATTCCATTGTGTATATGTACCACAGTTTCTTTAGCCATTCATCTGTTGAAGGGCATCTTGGTTGTTTCCAGAGTCTTGCTATGGTAAATAGTGCTGCAATGAATATAGGTGTAAGGAAGGGGTTTTTGTATTGTATTTTTGTGCTCCTAGGGTATATTCCTAGGAGTGGTATAGCTGGATCGTATGGGAGCTCGATTTCCAGTTTTTGGAGGAATCTCCATATTGCTTTCCATAAAGGTTGAACTAGACGGCATTCCCACCAGCAGTGGATAAGAGTTCCTTTCTCTCCACATCCCCGCCAACACTGTTTATTCTCATTCTTAGTGATGTATACCATTCTCTGTGGTGTGAGGTGGTACCTCATAGTTGTTTTGATTTGCATTTCCCTGATGATTAGTGATGTGGAGCATTTCTTCATGTGTCTTTTGGCCATTTGTATTTCTTCTTTGTCAAAGTGTCTGTTCATTTCTTCTCCCCATTTTTTGATGGGATTAGATGTTTTTTCTTGTAAAGTTCTGTCAGTGCCTTGTATATTTTGGAGATTAGCCCCTTATCTGATGGGTATTGGGTGAATAGTTTCTCCCACTCAGTGGGTGGCTCTTGTATCCTGGGCACTATTTCCTTTGAGGTGCAGAAGCTTCTCAGCTTAATATATGCCCATCTGTTAATCTCTGCTTTCACTTGCTTGGAGAGTGCAGTTTCCTCCTTGAAGATGCCTGTAATGTCCTGGAGTGTTTTGCCTATGTGCTGTTCTATATATCTTATGGTTTGGGGTCTGATATCGAGGTCTTTAATCCATTTCGATTTTACCTTTGTACATGATGTTAGCTGGGGGTCTAAGTTCAATTTTTTGCAAGTGGCTATCCAATTGTGCCAACACCACTTGTTGAAGAGGCTTTCCCTGCTCCATTTAGGATTTCCTGCTCCTTTATCAAAAGTTAGGTGATTGTATGTCTGGGGAGCATTTACTGAGTATTCAAGCCTATTCCACTGATCTGAGGGCCTGTCTTTATTCCAATACCATGCTGTTTTGATAACTATTGCTTTGTAGTACAGTTTAAAGTTGGAGAAAGTAATTCCTCCCATATTCTTTTCCCCAATGATTGATTTAGCTATTCTAGGGTGTTTATTGTTCCAAATGAATTTCAAAAGTGTCTGATCCACTTCTTTGAAGAATGTCATGGGTATCTTTAGAGGGATAGCATTAAATCTGTATAATGCCTTGGGGAGTATTGCCATTTTGATGATGTTAATCCTGCCAATCCATGAGCAGGGTATGTGTTTCCATTTCCGTGTGTCCTCTCTTATTTTTTGGAGCAGAGTTTTATAGTTTTCTTTGTATAGGTCCTTCACATTTTTAGTCAAGTTGATTCCAAGATATTTGAGTTTGTGTGGCACTATTGTGAATGGGGTTGTTTTCTTAATGTCCATTTTATCCTTATTACTATTGGTGAATAGAAAGTCCATTGATTTTTGTGTGTAAATTTTGTAGCCTGCCACCTTGCTATATGAGTCTATTGTTTCTAGAAGCTTTTTGGTAGAGTCTTTATGGTTTTCTAAGTAGAGGATCATGTCATCTGCAAACAGTGAGAGCTTGACTTCTTCCTTTCCTATCTGGATTCCCTTGATATCTTTTTCTTGCCTAATCGCTATAGCAAGTACTTCCAGTGCTATGTTGAATAGGAATGGTGAGAGAGGACAGCCTTGTCTTGTGCCAGAATTTAGAGGGAAGGCTTTCAGTTTTTCTCCATTGAGGATAATGTTTTCCACTGGCTTGTGGTAGATGGCCTTAACTATATTGAGAATGGTTCCTTCCATTCCCATCTTGCTGAGAGTTTTGATCAAGAATGGGTGTTGGACCTTATCAAATGCTTTCTCTGCATCTATTGATATGATCATGTGGTTTTTATTTTTCTTGTTATTGATGTTGTGTATTATGTTGATAGATTTACGGATGTTAAACCATTCTTGCATTCCTGGGATGAAACCTATTTGATAGTAGTGGTTGATCTTCTTAATGAGGCATTGAATCCTATTTGCCAGGATTTTGTTGAGGATCTTTGCATCTGCATTCATTAGCGATATTGGTCTGTAACTATATTTTTTTGTAGCATCTCTGTCTGGTTTAGGTATCAAGGTGATGTTGGCTTCATAAAAGCTATTTGGATGTGTTTCCGTTTGTTTAATTTCATGAAAGAGTCTTGCCAGGATTGGTAGTAGTTCCTCTTGGAAAGTTTGTAAGAATTCATTAGTGAGTCCACCTGGGCCTGGGCTTTTGTTTTTTGGCAGACTTTTGATTACCATTTTAATTTCATCAATGGTGATGGGGATGTTTAGATATGCTACATCCTTTTCCTTCAACCGTGGAAGATTATAAGAGTCCAAGAATTTATCCATTTCTTCCAGGTTCTCATTTTTAGTGGCGTAGAGTTTTTCAAAGTAGTTTCTGATTACCCTTTGAATCTCTGTCATATCAGTAGTGATCTCTCCTTTTTCATTCCTAATACAAGTTATCAAGTTTCTCTCTTTCTCTTTCTTTGTTAGGTTTGCCAGTGGTCTATCAATCTTGTTTATTTTTTCAAAGAACCAACTTCTGCTTTCGTTGATCTTTCGGATTGTTTTTTGGGTTTCCACTTCATTGATTTCTGCTCTCAGCTTTGATATTTCCTTCTGTCTTCCTATTCTTGGGTCCTTTTGTTGAGCACTTTCTAGTTCTATTAGCTGTGTCATTAAGCTACTCAGGTAAGCTCCTTCTTCCTTTCTGATGTGTGCTTGCAAAGCTATAAATTTTCCTCTCAGTACTGCTTTTGCTGTGTCCCATAAGTTCTGATAGTTTGTGTCTTTATTGTCATTTGTTTCCAGGAACATTTTGATTTTCTCCTAGATTTCATCTCGGACCCACTGGTTATTGAGTATTAGGCTGTTTAACTTCCAGGTGTTAAAGTTTTTCTTCTGAGTCCCTTTGAAATTCGCAAATAATTTCAGAGCCTTGTGGTCAGCGAAGGTAGTCTGCAAAATTTCTATCCTCTTGATCTTATGGAGGTATGTTTTATGTGCCAGCATGTAGTCTATCCTGGAGAATGTCCCATGTACATTGGAGAAGAATGTGTATCCAGGTTTCTGGGGATGGAGTGTCCTATATATATCCACTAGGCCTCTTTCTTTCATTTCTTTTCTTTTCTTTTCTTTTTTTTTTTTTGGTTTTTGGGCCACACCCTGTGACGCTCAGGGGTTACTCCTGGCTATGCGCTCAGAAGTTGCTCCTGGCTTCTTGGGGGACCATATGGGATGCCGGGGGATCGAACCACGGTCCGTCCTAAGCTAGCTCAGGCAAGGTAGGCACCTTACCTCCAGCGCCACCACCCGGCCCCTCTTTCTTTCATTTCTCTCCTCAGGTCTAGTATATTCTTGTTGGGTTTCAGTCTGGCTGACTTATCCAGTGTTGACAAAGCCATGTTAAAGTCCCCCACAATTATTGTGTTGTTATTGATATTATTTTTCAGATTTGTCAACAGTTGTATTAAATATTTTGCTGGTCCCTCATTCGGTGCATATATGTTTAGGAGAGTTATTTCTTCTTGCTCTACATACCCCTTGATTAATATAAAATGTCCATCTTTGTCCCTTACAACCTTCCTGAGTATAAAGTTTGCATTATCTGTTATTAGTATGGCCACTCCAGCTTTTTATGGGTGTTGTTTGCTTGGGTAATTTTTCTCCAGCCTTTTATTTTGAGTCTATGTTTGTTCTGACTATTCAGGTGTGTTTCTTGTAGGCAGCAGAGGTTGGATTGAGTTTTTTGATCCATTTAGCCACTCTGTGTCTCTTTTTTTTTTTTTTTTTTGGTTTTTGGGCCACACCCGGTAACGCTCAGGGGTTACTCCTGGCTATGCGCTCAGAAGTCGCTCCTGGCTTGGGGGACTATATGGGACACCGGGGGATCGAACCGCGGTTCGTCCTAGGCTAACACTGGCAGGGCAGACACCTTACCTTTAGCGCCACCGCCCGGCCCCACTCTGTGTCTCTTAACTGGTGCATTTAGTCCATTGACGTTGAGAGAAAGAATTGTCCTGGGATTTAATGCCATCTTTATATCGAAATTTGGTGTGTCTTTTGGTTAGTCTTGTCTTAAATTAGGTCTTTCAGTTTTTCTCTTAAGACTGGTTTTGTGTCTGTAAAGTTTCTGAGCTGTTTTTTTTGTCTGTGAAACCATGTATTCTTCCGTCAAACTGGAAAGTGAGTTTTGCTGGGTATAGTATTCTGGGTGAAGCATTCATTTCATTCAGTCTTGTCACAATATCCCACCACTGCTTTCTGGCATTGAGTGTTTCTGGTGACAGGTCTGCTGTAAATCTCAGGGATTCTTGCTTGAACGTAATTTCCCCTTTTGATCTTGCTGTTTTCAGAATTCTGTCTCTATTTGTGGGATTTGTCATTGTGACTAAGATGTGTCTTGGGGTGATTTTTCTGGGGTCTCTTTTGGTTGGTGCTCTTCGAGCATGCAGGATTTGATCACATATATTCTTTAGTTCTGGAAGTTTCTCTTTAATGATATTCTTGACCATTGATTCTTCCTGGAAATTTTCTTCCTGGGTCTCTGGGACTCCAATGATTCATAAGTTATTTCTGTTTAATCTTATCATAGACTTCTATTTTCATCTGTTCCCATTCTTTGACTAATTTTTCCATTGTCTGCTCATTTACTTTAAGTTTTTTTTTCCAATCTCTCCTGCTGTATGGAATTGTTATGTATCTCATCTTCCACAGCACCAAGTCTATTCTCAGCTTCTGATACCCTGTCCCAGAGCTTATCCATTTTGTTATTCACTTTGTTTACTGACTTTTTCAGGCCTGTTAGTTGACATGTTATTTCAGTTTGGAGTTTTGTGATTTCTGTCTTCATATTTACTGGTTCTTGTTCTGTTCAACTCTATCCATGGTTTCTTTGAGTTCTTTGAGCATCTTCCATATTGCTAGTCTAAAGTCCTTATCTGAGAGATTGATTAGTTGGTTGGTCATTATCTGGTCATCAGAATTTTCATCTTCATTCTCTATGTCTGATACTGGCCTGCGTTGTTTCCCCATTGTCACACTTGTATTGTGGGTTTTTCTACATGTTGTGGTGGTATTCATTGGCTATATGATGCAGGTAGCGCACTTCTCTGGCTCCGCCCTTTCTGGATGAGCTGACTTGCCTCTAAGGGAGGGGTGTTCTCCGTGGATGAAGCCTCACACTGGATCAAATCTTAGACGCGAGCATGCAACAGAGAAGACAGTCCAGAGAGAAATGCTTGCTTCTGTGATCTAGCACAGTTCTTAGTGTGGTTTTTTCTTCTTGTTGCAATGGTGTTCTTTTCTTAGAGAGCGCACGGCCCCACTCCCAAGAGTTTCACGCAAGAGGACAGTAGACAGACATACAGAGGTAGAACTCACAGTTTTTCACAGTTGGGCCCCACTGGGCAGGCGTAGTTTCGTGGATTTTCCCTGCCTGATGTCACAGACAGGGGACCCGGCTTCTGCAAAAGCTGCCGGTTTTTGTGTTCTGGAGTCCCACCCTGAAAATGGCCTCTGGGAGAGCGAGTTTTCTGGAGCCTCTTTTGGCCCCACTCCCAAGAGTTTCACGCAAGAGGACAGTAGACAGACATACAGAGGTAGAACTCACAGTTTTTCACAGTTGGGCCCCACTGGGCAGGCGTACTTCCATGGATTTTTCCCGCCTGATGTCACAGACATGGGACCCCAGCCATGCAGATTTTTAGAGCTTTTTAAAAAATTTTTTCAAGCCAGTATTTTGCTGTTATATCCTTTCTTAAGAGATTTTTCTTAAGAGTTCTAACTCGGGGCTGGAGAGATAGCATGGAGGTAAGGCGTTTGCCTTTCATGCAGGAGATCATCGGTTCGAATCCCGGAGTCCCATATGGTCCCCCGTGCCTGCCAGGAGCAATTTCTGAGCGTGGAGCCAGGAATAACCCCTGAGTACTGCCGGGTGTAACTCAGAAAACCACAAAAAAAAAAAAAAAAAGAGTTCTAACTCAGGCTATTTGTCTAAGATACACTGCATTGGCAGCCTAGAGATGGCTATGATGTCATCTACAAACCCTTGTTGTATATCCCCACCGTAACTCAACAGGTGTGTCTGTTACTTTTGCTGGGGGTGTATTTCATGGGGTTTAAGGAGCCCTGGCCCACACCTTAAGCATAGCAAGTGCCAATGTGTTCAACCATTTCATGTGTGACATCTATCCTCTTCTTGAGCTGTCCTGCTACAGCACTTTTGTGAATGAGCTGGTGGTTTATGTTGTGGTGACCATTGCCATTGGTGTCCCTATAATTGGGATCTTTATCTCCTATACCCTGATCCTCATTAACATTTTCCACATTCCTTCCACTGAGGGTAAGTCCAAGGCCTTTAGTACATGCAGCTCCCACATTATTGCGGTTTGTCTGTTCTTTGGGTCTGGGGCATTCATGTATCTCAAACCACCTTCGCTTTTTCCCTTTGACCAAGGACATATATGCTATTGTGGTACCCACGTTAAACCCGTTAATCTATAGTTTGTGGAATAAGGATGTCAAACTTGCTTTGAGGAAAACCTTGGGCATGAAGATCATTTCTTGAGAAAGGAATAGCTCTTGAGAAAGGAGATCCAATTTTTTTTATGATGTGAATGCTTTCAATAAAGGAGTAGAGTTCTGGGCCTGGAGAGATACACAGTGGCGTTTGCCTTGCAAGCAGCCGTTGCAGGACCAAAGGTGGTTGGTTCGAATCCCAGTGTCCCACATGGTCCCCCGTGCCTGCCAGGAGCTATTTCTGAGCAGACAGCCAGGAGTAACCCCTGAGCAAAGCCGGGTGTGGCCCAACAACCAAAAAAAAAAAAAAAAAAGGAGTAGAGTTCTAATTATTATTATTTTTTAACACAGAAAGATTATAGATTCATCTGTGTGTTCTCTGGTTGTATTTTTGTCATCCTAACATAGTGCAATCCTGTAGTAAAGTTAGAATTAATTTCTAATCTTTAGGTTTCCTATCAGAGTAATTTTTTCAGTTCTATCATTTCTCCCAAAGGAATGATTAGCTTTGTTTCAGAGAAAAAAATCTTTATCTATGTCACCTTAGAGATAATGAATTTTCCTTATACCTTGTTCTTTTTAGAGATCATTAAAGTTTTCTACCACTCTTGTTCTGCTTTGTTTCAGTGGTAGTGAGTATATGACCACTTAGCATTGTTTCCTGCCAATAGCTCCTACATTCCGGGCTTTCTGATCCTATGGCCGAACCAAGTCTCTTTGTGATAACAGGATTACACTTCCTGTTCATATTCCTTCCCAGCTTTCCAGAATTAGCATATCTGTTAAGTGGGGGAGGGCAAAGGGAATCTATTGTTCTGGTACTCATTAATGCCCAGTTTACCATTTTTGTCTTCTGCTTTCATTTTCTTCATCCCACTTGCACAAAATACTGAAGATGAGCCAGGTTCTCTAGCATCAGCTGACATTAGCTGTCCCTAGGCTTTAGGGACATACTTTAGATGATCTCTTGACTTTTGGATGGAATAAATTAGCTATGTCTTTCTCCCTAGCATGGGACAAAGAAAAAACTCTCTAATCAATTCTTAGAAATGGGACATTTAAAATTGCAAAGGTGTAAAAGAGCATGTATGGAGCCTGTAGTTATTCCAGTTACAGTAAGCTTCAAAGGCAGAGAAACCCTGTATCTTTTAGGCCAAGGGGTTTCCTTTCTAATTTCCCCAATATTTACTGTACCTATGCAAAGAAAATAAAATACACACACAAACACACAAAACCAAAACCTTGCTACACCAGCCCTCTTCCTTTTTTTCCCCTTTTGGTCTCATGGTTATTGTTTGGTTATTGTATTTGTTGCTGTGGTGCTTTTTTGTAATTGCTAGTTTTGGTCTTTTGTCTGATTTTTGTTTCTTTTTTTTGTTTTGTCTATTTGTTTGTTGTTGGTTTTTGTTTTTTGTGGGTTTCTTTTTTTTACTTTATTTTGGTTATGATTTTCTTCTTTATCCCTTTTTATTTTTAAATTGATATTTATAACCTCTACACGCTTTCCTCCCAGTTTTTTGTGTATTTATTTTGCTTTTTTGTTTTTACTTTTTTCATATTCTTGTTTTTTTGTTGTTGTTTTTTATTTTCCAAACTGAACCACATTAATTGAATCATCTTGTTCTACCTCATAAATTGAGGGAAAAATGGATGGTACCATAATCAAACAGTCATATGAACATTGAGTAGAAATAAAAAATGATCAGAGTTAAACACCAACCCCAAATTCAATGACAATGAAATAAATACCCAATCATCAACAAGCTATACACAAGGGGACCAGCTATAATAGCAATCTAGGGGCAAAGGACGGAGATGCTGGGAACAGAGTTGGAAGGAGGACAACACTGGTGGTGGAAATATCCCTGATTCAATGTAATTATGTATCTAACGTTTACTGTGAAAGTCTTGTATTTCATGTTGGTCATAAAAATATTTAAAAAAAAGTTTATTAGAGTTTTCTGTAGTTTGAGCCATGCAGGTTTTTAGATGTTTCTAAAAAAATTCTTTCAAGGCAGTACTTTGCCATTATATCTTTTTTTTTTCTTTTTTTTTCCTTTTTTTTTCTTTTTTTTTTTACACCACCCATCACCAGTGCAACATTCCCATCACCAATGTCCCAAGTCTCCCTCCTCCCCACCCGACCCCCGCCTGTACTCTAAACAGGTTCTCAATTTCCCTCATACATTCTCATTATTAGGACAGTTCAAAATGTAGTTATTTATCCAACTAAACTCATCACTCTTTGTGATGAGCTTCCTGAGGTGAGCTGGAACTTCCAGCTCTTTTCTCTTTTGTGTCTGAAAGTTATTATTGCAAGAATGTCTTTCATTTTTCTTAAAACCCATAAATGTGTGAGACCATTCTGCGTTTTTCTCTCTCTCTCTGACTTATTTCACTCAGCATAATAGATTCCGTGTACATCCATGTATAGGAAAATTTCATGACTTCATCTCTCCTGACAGCTGCATAATATTCCATTGTGTATATGTACCACAGTTTCTTTAGCCATTCGTCTGTTGAAGGGCATCTTGGTTGTTTCCAGAGTCTTGCTATGGTAAATAGTGCTGCAATGAATATAGGTGTAAGGAAGGGGTTTTTGTATTGTATTTTTGTGTTCCTAGGGTATATTCCTAGGAGTGGTATAGCTGGATCGTATGGGAGCTCGATTTCCAGTTTTTGGAGGAATCTCCATATTGAACTAGACGGCATTCCCACCAGCAGTGGATAAGAGTACCTTTCTCCCCACATCCCCGCCAACACTGTTTATTCTCATTCTTTGTGATGTGTGCCATTCTCTGTGGTGTGAAGTGGTATCTCATCGTTGTTTTGATTTGCATCTCCCTGATGATTAGTGATGTGGAGCATTTTTTGTGTGTGTCTTTTAGCCATGTGTATTTCTTCTTTGTCAAAGTGTCTGTTCATTTCTTCTCCCCATTTTTTGATGGGATTAGATGTTTTTTTTCTTGTAAAGTTCTGTCAGTGCCTTGTATATTTTGGAGATTAGCCCCTTATCTGATGGGTATTGGGTGAATAGTTTCTCCCACTCAGTGGGTGGCTCTTGTATCTTGGGCACTATTTCCTTTGAGGTGCAGAAGCTTCTCAGCTTAATATATTCCCATCTGTTAATTTCTGCTTCACTTGCTTGGAGAGTGCAGTTTCTTCCTTGAAGATGCCTTTAGCCTCAATGTCCTGGAGTGTTTTACCTACGTATTGTTCTATATATCTTATGGTTTTGGGGCTGATATCGAGGTCTTTAATCCATTTGGATTTTACCTTCGTACATGATGTTAGCTGGGGGTCTAAGTTCAATTTTTTGCAAGTGGCTACCCAGTTTTGCCAACACCACTTGTTGAAGAGGCTTTCTTTGTTCCATTTAGGATTTTTTGCTCCTTTATCAAAAATTAGATGATTGTATGTCTGGGGAACATTCTCTGAGTATTCAAGCTTATTCCACTGATCTGAGGGCCTGTCTTTATTCCAATACCATGCTGTTTTGATAACTATTGCTTTGTAGTAAAGTTTAATGTTGGGGAAAGTAATTCCTCCCATATTCTTTTTCCCAATGATTGCTTTAGCTATTCGAGGGTGTTTATTGTTCCAAATAAATTTCAAAAGTGCCTGGTCCACTTCTTTGAAGAATGTCATGGGTATCTTTAGGGGGATCGCATTAAATCTGTACAGTGCTTTGGGGAGTATTGCCATTTTAATGATGTTAATCCTGCCAATCCATGAGCAGGGTATATGCTTCCATTTCTGCGTGTCCTCTCTTATTTCTTGGAGCAGAGTTTTATAGTTTTCCTTGTATAGGTCCTTCACATTTTTAGTCAAGTTGATTCCAAGATATTTGAGTTTGTGTGACACTATAGTGAATGGAGTTGTTTTCTTAATGTCCATTTCTTCCTTATTAGTATCGGTGTATAGGAAGGCCATTGATTTTTGTGTGTTAATTTTGTAGCCTGCCACCTTGCTATATGAGTCTATTGTTTCTAGAAGCTTTTTGATAGAGTCTTTGGGGTTTTCTAAGTAGAGTATCATGTCATCTGCAAACAGTGAGAGCTTGACTTCTTCCTTTCCTATCTGGATTCCCTTGATATCCTTTTCTTGCCTAATCGATATAGCAAGTACTTCAAGTGCTATGTTGAATAGAAGTGGTGAGAGAGGACAGCCTTGTCTTGTGCCAGAATTTAGAGGAAAGGCTTTCAGTTTTTCTCCATTGAGGACAATATTTGCCTCTGGCTTGTGGTAGATGGCCTTAACTATATTGAGAAAGGTTCCCTCCATTCCCATCTTGCTGAGAGTTTTGATCAAAAATGGGTGTTGGACCTTGTCAAATGCTTTCTCTGCGTCGATTGATATGATCATGTGATTTTTATTTTTCTTGCTGTTGATGTTGTGTATTATGTTGATAGATTTACGGATGTTAAACCAGCCTTGCATTCCTGGAATGAAACCTACTTGATCGTAGTGGATGATCTTCTTTTTTTTTTTTTTTTTTTTGGCTTTTTGGGCCACACCCAGTAACGCTCAGGGGTTACTCCTGGCTATGCGCTCAGAAGTTGCTCCTGGCTTGGGGGACCATATGGGACACCGGGGGATCGAACCGCGGTCCATCCAAAGCTAGCGCAGGCAAGGCAGGCACCTTACCTTTAGCGCCACCGCCCGGCCCCGTGGATGATCTTCTTAATGAGGCATTGAATCCTATTTGCCAGGATTTTGTTGAAGATCTTTGCATCTGCATTCATCAGCGATATTGGTCTGTAATTTTCTTTTTTCGTAGCATCTCTGTCTGGTTTAGGTATCAAGGTAATGTTGGCTTCATAAAAGCTATTTGGAAGTTTTCCTGTTTTTTCAATTTCATGAAAGAGTCTTGCCAGGATTGGTAGTATTTCCTCTTGAAAGGTTTGAAAGAATTCATTAGTAAATCCATCTGGGCCTGGGCTTTTGTTTTTGGGCAGACATTTGATTACTTTCTTAATTTCCTCAATAGTAATGGGTGTGTTTAGATATGCTACATCCTCTTCATTCAATCGTGGAAGATTATAAGATTCCAAAAATTTATCCATTCTTCCAGGTTTTCATTTTTAGTGGCATAGAGTTTCTCAAAGTAGTTTCTGATTACCCTTTGAATCTCTACCATATCAGTAGTGATCTCTCCTTTTTCATTCCTAATACGAGTTATCAAGTTTCTCTCTCTTTCTTTCTTTGTTATTTTTGCCAGTGGTCTATCAATCTTGTTTATTTTTTCAAAGAACCAACTTCTGCTTTCGTTGATCTTTTGGATGGTTTTTCTGGTTTCCACTTCATTGATTTCATTCATATATGCATCGAATGAGGGGCCAGCAAAATATTTAATACAACTTTTGACAGATCTGAAAAATAATATCAATAACAACACAATAATTGTGGGAGACCTCAACACGGCAGTTGTCCAACACTAGACAGGTCAACCAGACTGAAACCCAACAAGAATATACTAGACCTGAGGAGAGAAATGGAAGTAAGAGGCCTAGTAGATATATACAGGACACTCCACCCCCAGAAGCCTGGATACACATTTTTCTCTAATGTACATGGGACATTCTCTAGGATAGACTACATGTTAGCACACAAAACATATCTCCATAATATCAAGAGGATAGAAATTTTGCAGGCTGCCTTTGCTGACCACAAAGCCCTGAAATTATATATAAACTACAAAGGGACACAGAAGAAAAATTTTAACATCTGGAAGTTAAATAGCCTCATACTGAATAATCAGTGGGTCCGAGATGAAATCAAAGAGGAAATCAAAACCTTCCTGAAAACAAATGACAATGGAGACACAATTTATCAGAACCTATGGGGACACAGCAAAAGCAGTACTGAGAGGAAAATTTATAGCTTTGCAAGCACACATCAGGAAAGAAGAAGGGGGCGTACCTGAATAGCTTAATGACGCAGCTCATAGAATTAGAAAGTGCTCAACAAAAGGGATCCAAAATAGGGGAGGCAGAAGGAAATAACAAAGCTGAAGAGCAGAAATCAATGAAGTGGAAACCAGAAAAGCCATTATATCTTTTGTTCAGAGTTTTCTCCTCAAGACGTCTAACTCAGGGGCCAGAGCTCTGGCGCTAGAGTAAGGCCTCTGCATTGCAAGCGCTAGCCTAGTACTGATCACAGTATGATCCTGTGGTTGTCCCATTTGGTCTTCCCAAACCAGGGAGGTGATTTCTGAGGGCATAGCCAGGAGTAACCGCTGAGCGTCAAGGTATGCTGCAAAACAAAAACAGAAACAAAGAGTTCAAACTTAGGCTATTTGTCTAAGATATAGGGCATTGGCAGCCAGGATTGAGAATAAGGGGCTTCTGGGAAGGATGGCAATGCTAGAACTTCTTTTCCTTGCATGAATCTTTCTCTTTAGAGCACTGGATTTATATTACTTACACAAGAGAGTCTCCATGCCAAATCAAGCAATAAAGAAAGGGTACAAGCAGATCACTTTTTCCAGAGGGAAAACAGTCTCTGAGGAAAAGGTCTTAAGAGAATCTGAGCCCAGTCATCAGGCTACTGAGATCCAGATAAAGCTCATCACTCTCCCTTTCTCTGCTGGCTGGGAAGAGGGCAGACAGACTGTCCTATGCACAGAGGGAGGAACTGGGCAGATGTGCCATGAGAAGTCATGTTCTTTAGTGCAAAGCCAGCTGGAAGGAAAAAGAGCGTGTGTTGCTGTGACTGAGACCAGGAGCAAAGATTTTCTGAGCCTCAGAGATTCATCTTCTACCTACCAGGGTTGCTTTCCTGCCCAGACCAAGAGTGGTAAGTCAGTAGATCTAGCAGACCATCTCCAGACACGAAGGAGGCCAGTGGCTGGTCCTTAGCTGCACAGTCAGAAACATAGATAGAGTGGGATAAACAGATGTACTTTTAAGGGTTGAGGTCATGGGAATTTGGGGGGAATTTAGGACTCCATCCCTAATTCATTCATCTCAGTTTGCCCAATCATTGGTGAATTATAATACTATACTCAGCTCTTCAAACACAACTGAAGTCAAGTCAAATTTTCTTTGAACAGTGCTCCTAAAAGCCAAGTGCCCGAGCAAAAAAAACATGGGAAAGGGTTAGCTGACTTCTATCCCTGACTTTTCTGGACTGGATCTTTTGTGGGAGTTCTGAGCTGTCACAGAGATTCCTGGATTCAGTTTTTACAAACTGGAGAAAGGTGTTAAGACAGAAGGAGAGAAAGATAGGAGAGGAGAGAAGAGAGGGTGAAAGGAGGAGATGGAAAAGGGAGAGAGGGAGAGGTGAGGGAATGGGAGGGAGGAGAGAGAGAAAAATAGAGAGAGAGGGAAGAGAAAAGGTGAGATGAGTGAGTATCTGCAAAGAGAGAGAAAAGAGATCAAAAGAGAGGAAAGTGTGTGTGTGTGTGTGTGTGTGTGTGAGAAAGAGAGAGAGAGACAGACAGAGAGAGGAGAGAGAGAACTGGGTAATGGGCCAACTTGAAGACCTAAGGATTTTTGTCCATTTCGGAACTCTGACCTATCAAAACACCTCTTAAGTAGCCTGATTTGAGCATCTGGTCACTGGGAAAATCTTCATTCCCAGCCTCATCCACGACCCATAGGAACCCCTGCCCAGAAATGTAGGGGTATGGAGGGGCTGGTGCTGTTGGTGTTCAATTCTCTCGAAGTAATTTTTCTTCTCCTCTAGTCCTCACAGATCCCCAGCCCCACTTCTTCTTCTTCTACAAACAGGAAGCCAATGGCCCCTGGGAATGCCTCTGTGACTGAATTTCTCCTTGCGGGCCTGACAGACCAGCCAGAATTGCAGCTCCCTCTGTTCGTTCTGTTTCTGGGGTTCTTCATGATGACGTTGGTGGGGAACCTGGGCTTGATCACCCTGATTGGCTTGAACAGCAGCCTGCACACTCCTATGTACTTCTTTCTCTTCAACCTCTCTTTAATTGACTTCTGTTACTCCACGACCATCACCCCCAAAATGCTACAGAGCTTTGTCTCCAAGAAAAACAACATTCTGTATTCAGCGTGTCTAATGCAGCTTTTTTTCTTCTGCTTCTTTGTCATCTCTGAGTCCTTTGTTCTGTCAGCTATGGCTTACGACCGCTATGTTGCCATCTGCAAACCCTTGGTGTATGTCCCCACCATGTCTCCACAGGTGTGTCTGCTGCTTTTGCTAGGGGTGTATTTCATGGGGTTCTCAGGAGCCCTGGCCCACACCTTAAGCATGGCAAGTTTGACCTTCTGTGCCAACAACTTGGTCAACCATTTCATGTGTGACGTCCTTCCTCTTCTTGAGCTATCCTGCAACAGCTCTTTTGTGCATGAGCTGGTGATTTATGTTGTGGTGGCCATTGCCATTGGTGCCCCCATAGTTGCCATCTTTATCTCATATGCACTAATCCTCATTAATATTCTCCATATTCCCTCCACCGAGGGCAAGTCCAAGGCCTTTAGTACATGTAGCTCTCATATTATTGTGGTTTGTCTGTTCTTTGGGTCTGGGGCATTCATGTATCTCAAACCACCTTCTATTTTGCCCCTTGACCAAGGGAAATTGTCTTCCCTATTCTACACTGTTGTGGTGCCCATGTTAAATCCATTAATCTATAGTTTGAGGAATAAGGATGTCAAACTTGCCTTGAAGAGAACCTTGGGCATGAAGCTCATTTCTTGAGAAAGAATTAGCTCTGAAGGAGGGAGGTTCAATTTTTTTTTCATTGATTTGTGTGTGTCTCCAATAAATCAATAAAGTTCCAATTATTAATGTTTTTTTAACTGTTGGAAGTTTATAGATTAATCTTCTTTGTTTTTATTTTTGTCATCCTAATTTTGTACAAACCAGGAATGAAGTTACAATTAATTTCTAAGTTTTAGCTTTTCTTTCAGAATAATTTTTCAGTTTTATCATTTCTCCCAAAGGGATAATGATTAACTTTGTTTCATAGAAAAACATCTTCATCCATGTTACCTCAGAGATAATCATTTTCCTTTATACATTGTTATTTTTAGTGATCACTATAAAGTTTTACCGCTCTTGTTGTTGTGCTTTGGTTCAGTGGTAGTGAGATTATGACTACATAGCATTGCTTTTTGCCAAGGCTCCTAAATTTGGGTTTTTCTGATCCTATGGCCAAACCAAGTCTCTTTATGATCATAACAGGATTACACTTCCTGTTCATATTCCTTTCCAGCTTTCCAGAATTAGCATTTCTGTTACAGATGTGGGAGGGGGATATATGTATTGTTCTGGAACTCAGGAATGTCCAGTTTACCATCTTTGTCTTCTGTTTTCATTCTCTTTATCCCTCTTGTACAAAATGCTGAAGCTGGGCCAAGTTCTCTAGCATCGGCTGACATTAGAACCTTTTATCTTTCTGGGCCTTAGGGACATACTTTAGATGTTCTCTTAACTTTTGGGTTCAATAAATTAACTATAACTTCTCCCCTAGCAGGGGACAAAGCATAAACTCTGATTAATTTTGAGGAATGGGACCATTTAAAATTGCCAATGTGAAAAGGAGTGTGTATGGAGCCTGTAGTTATTCCCATGACAGTATGCTTCAAGGGCAGAGAAACTATCTTTTAGGCCAAGGTACTTCCCTCTCTATTTTCCCCAATATTTACTGTGCCTATGCAAAAACAAAGAAAAGAAACAAACAAAAAAACCCCACCCACCCACAAAAAAACCAAAACCTTGCCACACCATCCCTCCTTTTTTTTTTTTTTTCGGGCCACACCTGTTTGATGCTCAGGGGTTACTCCTGGCTAAGCGCTCAGAAATTGCTCCTGGCTTGGGGGGACAATATGGGACACCGGGTGATCAAACCTCGGACACCGGGTGATCAAACCTCGGTCACAATCTTTCCTTGGTTAGCCCTTGCAAGGCAGACACTTTACCTCTAGCGCCACCTTGCCGGCCCCCTTCCATCCTTTTTTAATTCTTTTTTTCTTCTTTTTTTTCTTTTCGGTCTTATGGTTATTGTTTTTTTGTTGTATTTGTTGCTGTCGTGCATTTTTGTAGTTGCTAGTATTAGTCTTTAGTCTGACTTTTGTTTCTTATTTTGTTTTGTCTACTTGATTGTTGTTGTTTTTTGTTTTTGTGTGTTTTTTGCCATATTTATGATTTTCTTTTTTTTTTTTTTTTACTTTCCAATTTTACATTGATATTTATAACCTCTAGCAGACTCTTCTTGGTTTTTTTGTTTGTTTTATTTTTTAGTTTTTTTATTTTCTTCTTTTTTTTTTAAAACAGAACCACACAAATTTAATAATCTTGTTCTAGCTTATAAATTTAGGGGAAAATGGATGGTACCAGAATCAAACAGTCATATGAACATTGAGTAGAAATAAAAACTTAAAAGACTTAAACACCATCCCAAAGTCAACAACAACAGAATTGATACCCAATATTCAACAAGCTATACTCAGACAGGACCAGTTATATTAGCAGTCCGGGGGGTAAAGAAGGGGTGTGTGGGAAACAGGGTTGGAGGGAAGACAACACTGGTGGTGGGAATACCCCTGATTCAATGTCACAATGTACCTTAAATATTACTGTGAAAGTCTTGTATTTCATGTTGATCACAATAAAAATATTTTAAAAAACGTTTATTAGAGTTTTCTGTATTTTGAGCCATGCAGGTTTTTAGAGCTTTCTGAAAAAATTCTTTCAAGGCAGTATTTTGCCATTATATCCTTTCTTAAGTGTTTTTTTCTTAAGAGTTCTAACTCAGACTGTTTGTCTAAGATATGGGGCATTGGCAGCCAGGAGTGAGGAGAAGGAGCTTCTGGGAAGCAGGGCAATGCTAGAACTCCTTTTCTTGTCATGAGGCTTTCTCTTCAGAGCACTAGATTCATCTTACTTACATCAGAGATGTGTCTGATTGCCAAATCAAGCAATAAAGAAGGGATACAAGCAGATCTTTTTTTCCAGAGGGAAAACAGTCTCTGAGGAAAAGGTCTTAAGAGAATCTGAGCCCAATCATCAGGCTACTGAGATCCAGAATAAAACTCATCACTCTCCCTTTCTCTGCTGGCTGGGAAGAGGCAGACAGACTGTCCTATGCACAGAGGGAGGAACTGGGCAGATGTGCCATGAGAAGTCATGTTCTTTAGTGCAAAGCCAGCTGGAAGGAAAAAGAGCGTGTGTTGCTGTGACTGAGGCCAGGAGAGAGAGTTCTGAGCCTCAGAGATTCATCTTCTACCTACCAGGGTTGCTTCCTGCCCAGACCAAGAGTGGTAAGTCAGTAGAATTTAGCAGACCATCTCCAGACCCGAGAGAGGCCAGTGCTGGCTTTAGCTGCACAGTCAGAAACTGATAGAGTGGAAAAACAGAAGGCCAATTGGTGTTACTTTCTCCTTTAAGGCTGGGATCATGGTGTTTGGGGGATTTAGACTTACATCCTTAATTCATCCTTCTTCTCGGTTGCCCAATCATGGTGATATAATACTGTTACTCAGCTCTTAAAACACAACTGAAGTCAAGTTGAGTTTGCTTTGAACAATGCTCCTAAAAGCCAAGTGCCTGAGCAAAGGGAACATATGAAAAGGTTCACTTACTTCTAACCCTGACTTTTCTGGACAGGACCCTTTGTGGGAGTTCTGAGTGTCACAGGATTCCGGGGTTCAGGTTTCACAAACTGGAAAAAGGTGTTGAGAGACAGGGGAAAAATGAGAAAGAGAGTGGAGAGAAGAGAGGGCGAGAGGGGGAATAGGAAATTGGAGAGAGGGAGAGGTGAGAGGGGGAGAGAGGAGAGAGAGAAAGAGTGAGTTGAGAGAGTAGGGTGGGAGAAGGAGAGAGAAAAGAGGAAGATGTGTGTGAGAGAGAAAAAGAGAGAGAGAACTGGGAATTGGCCAACTTGAAAAAGTAAACGATTTCTGTCTATTTTTGGAGCTCTGATCTATCAAAACACCTCACAAGTAGCCTGTTTTGAGCATCTGGTCACTGAGAAAATCTTCATGTCCAGCCCCATCTACGTCCCCTGGGGACCCCTGCCAAGGTATGAGAGTGTAGATGTATGGAGGGGCTGGTGCTGGTGGTGTTCAATTCTCTTGAAGTAATTTTTTTCTCCTCTATTCCTCACATATCCCCAGACCCACTGCTTCGTCTTCTCCCCGCAAACAGGAGGACAATGGCCCCTGGGAATGCCTCCGATTCAATCTCTCAATGTACCTTAAATATTACTGTAAAAGTCTTGTATTTCACGTTGATCACAATAAAAATATTTTAAAAAAGCTTATTAGAGTTTTCTGTATTTTGAGCCATGCAGGTTTTTAGAGCTTTTTAAAAAAATTCTTTCAAGGCAGTATTTTGCCATTATATCCTTTCTTAAGTGTTTTTTTCTTAAGAGTTCTAACTCAGGTTGTTTGCCTAAGATGTAGGGCATTGACTGCTGGGATTGAGAAGGGGCTTCTGGGAAGCAGGGCAATGCTAGAATTCCTTTTCTTGTCATGAGGTTTTCTCTTTAGAGCACTGGGTTCATGTTAGTTACACCAGAGATGTGTCTCCATGCCAAATCAAGCAATAAAGAAAGAGTACAAACATCTTTTTCTTTTCCATAGGAAAAACAATCTCTGAGGAAAAGGTCTTAAGAGAATCTGAGCCCAGTCATCAGGCTACTGAGATCCAGAATAAAACCCATCACTCTCCCCTTCTCTACTAGCTGGGAGAGATAGACAGACTGCCCTGTGTGGAGAGGGAAAAACTGGGCAGATGTGCTATGAGAAGTCACGTTCTTTAGTGCAAAACCAGCTGGAAGGAAAAAGAGAGTGTGTTGCTGTGACTGAGACCAGGAACAAAGATTTCTGAGCCTCAGAGATTCATCTTCTACCCACCAGGGTTGCTTCCTGCCCAGACTAACAGTGGTAAGTCAGTAGGATCTAGCAGACCATCTCCAGACCCGAAGGGGGCTAGTGCCGGTCTCAGCTGCACAGTCCACTCTATCACTTTCCTCTGATAGAGTGGAAAGGCAGAAAGCCAGTTGGCACTTCTTTCTCCTTTAAGGCTGAGGTCATGGTGTTTGGTGGATTTAGACTCCATTCTCAATTCATCCTTCTTTTTAGTTGCTCAATCATGGTGATATAACTCAGGTCTTAAAACACAACTAAGGTCAAGTCGAGTTTGCTTTGAACAGTGCTCCTAAAAGCCAAGTGCCTGAGCAAAGAGAACATAGAAAAGGGTTAGCTTACTTCTAACCCTAACTTTTCTTTTCTTTTTTTTTAATTTTTATTTTTAATTATGAGAACAAGGGTGCAAAGAAAGAGGACAAGGTAAAGTTACAGTGGAAGGACAATCACCCATAACATAATTCTCAGAAGTCCCCTTGCTGATATCTTAACTTTGAAATTTCAGCCAAAGAACATTAAGATAAATAAGACAGAATCCATGTACAATTACTTTGTCCCTCAAGTTCCCAGATTGTAACACATTATAATATTTCTTAACAGTACACAAGACAATCTAAAGCCATAAAACTTCTGTAGCTCCTTAAACATTACGGGCATAGTATTTTCTTACATTTCCATATACATGCATATTAGCTTAAGTTAACCTCAAATTTTAAGTGAGTTCTTTTTAAGGATTAGAGTCAAAGGAGCACAGTAAAAATGGTGTTAGAGTGGCAATTGTTGTTTGCATAGGCCCACCAAAATATGAGGGACATGGAAAGAAATAACCTTGGCCTAAGTACAAAGAGACCAGACCCCTGAAGTTTCCTGGCACAAGAACAAGTCTAGGCTCCAGGCAAGCTAGATCGTCCAATCCAATACATTGTCTGTAGTGCCAACACACTTTTATTTTTCACACAGTCTCTGTTGTTGGTATCATGTTTCTGTATTAAAGATCCTGGAATCTGCATATTTTACATTGAAGTCAGGATGTGGAGCATCCTCTCCTTTCACCTCACAATCAAAGGGCAATGCAGGGAGCCCTGTCCTGTAAGCAGGTCGTTGTTGTTGTTAAGTCTTCTCAGTGTTAAGGGAAGTCTCTTTTGAGCAGGTCGAAGTCTGAGCAGTGTAGGTCTTCCGTGGTAAAGGATTGCTTCCAGGTGATGTTATAGACCAGCCTGGATGTTTCGTGGATGGCTTCCCTGGTTCAGGGAAGAATGGATTATGCCCTTTCTTCTGAGGTCTGTGCCAGGTCTTATGTCAATGTTCAGGGTGTAAGGTCCCTTTGCACTACAAGATTTGTGTGTTCCAATCTCTATTAGATAGGATCTTATTTGTATGTATAGTATTTTCCCATTTTAATGTGCCTATGCAAATAAGAAGCAATGTCACGTGGTGTTATTGGCGCATATGGGGGCCATAAGAACAATTCCAATGATTCTCATGACATGGTTCAATCATAAGCATTAAACTGGGGGACTCTTCCACCAAAATTCCTTGTTAAACAGCTCAAAAAGAGAAGATAAAAAGTGGTTAGAATCATCACTGTATAAGACAACATTTGGTAAGATTTATAGCTGTCAGAGAAAAAACACAAAATATTCTAAAGAAATACGTGTCCATTTTATGTATCTTGAAACAGTTTGGGGTTGTCTCACACAATGCACAGCTTTGGACTGTGATTAGGATTGTACACTACTGAAGTTAAAAAGAGTAATGTAGGTTAGTGATGTTTGAGAGGGGGTTAGAGAGTTAAGGAGTAAAAAAGAGCTTTGTAAGGGAGTGGGAAAGGGCAGAATACAAAATGAACATTCTGTATACGCAAAACATAACATAAGAATAAGGAATATTCTGAATACATGAAGTACGCGCGGTTCTGTAGTTTTTGGATGCCTAGGGAGGAATTTCTCACCCCCTCCTCCCAGGGCCCGATTAACCAGGCGTGGCCCTGAAGACCTGCCTGGTGTGGGGGAAATCTTGTTCACCTGGACTAAGTGGTCAGCCCAGTAACCCTAACTTTTCTTGACCGGACCCTTTGTGGGAGTTCTGAGCTGTCACAGGGATTCTGGGGTTCAGGTTTCACATACTGGATAAAGGTGTTGTGTGACAGGGTAAGAAAGAGAAAGAGAGTGGAGAGAAGAGAGGGAGAGAGAAAAGCTCTCAAAGCACCTCACACGTAGCCTATTTTGAGACCATGGTCCCTGGGAAAATGTTCATGTTCAGCCCCATCCATTTCCCCTGAGGAAATGGGACCCCTGCCCAGGAATGTAGAGGTATGGAGGGGTTGGTGCTGCTGGTGTTCAATTCTCTTGAAGTAATTCTTTTCTCCTTTAGTCCTCACAGATCCCCAGCCTCACTGCTTCATCTTCTCCCTCTAACAGGAAGACAATGGCCCCTGGGAATGCCTCTGTGACTGAATTTATCATTGCCGGCCTGACAAATCAGCCGGGACTGCAGCTCCCTTTGTTCTTCCTGTTTCTGGGGTTCTTCATGATGACAGTGGTGGGGAACCTGGGCTTGATCATCCTGATTGGCGTGGACACACGCCTGCACACTCCCATGTACTTCTTTCTCTTCAACCTCTCTTTAATTGACTTCTGTTACTCCACAGCCATCATCCCCAAAATGCTACAGAGCTTCGTCTCCAAGAAGAACATCATTCTGTATTCAGGGTGCCTAATGCAGCTCTTTTTCTTCTGCTTCTTTGTCGTCTCTGAGTCCTTTGTTCTGACAGCTATGGCTTACGACCGCTATGTTGCCATCTGCAAACCCTTGGTGTATGCCCCCACCATGTCTCCACAGGTGTGTGTGCTGCTTTTGCTGTGGGCGTATTTCATGGGGTTCTCAGGAGCCCTGGCCCACACCTTAAACATAGCAAGTCTGACCTTCTGTGCCAACAACCTGGTCAACCATTTCATGTGCGATATCCTTCCTCTCCTTGAACTGTCCTGCAACAGCTCTTTTGTGCATGAGCTGGTGGTCTATGTTGTGGTGGCCATTGATATTAGTATCCCTTTAGTTGCCATCTTTATCTCATATGCCCTAATCCTCATAAACATTCTCCACATTCCCTCTACTGAGGGCAAGTTCAAGGCCTTTAGTACATGTAGCTCCCATATTATTGTGGTTTGTCTGTTATTTGGGTCTGGGGCATTCATGTATCTCAAACCACCTTCTTTTTTGCCCCTTGACCAAGGGAAAATGTCCTCCCTGTTCTACACTATCGTGGTGCCCATGTTAAACCCGTTAATCTATAGTTTGCGGAATAAGGATGTCAAACTTGCCTTGAGGAAAACCTTGGGCATGAAGGTCATTTCTTGAGAAAGGACTAGCTCTGCAGGAAGGAGATTCATATTTTTATTGATGTGTGTTTCTTCAATAAATGAGTAAAATTGCAATTATTAATATTTTTTAATTGTAGGAAGTTTATAGATTCATATCTATGAATCTATGTTTTATGTCTTCTCTGGTTTTATTTTTGTCATTCTAATTTAGTCCAAGTGAGGAGTAAAGTTACAGTTAATTTCTAATCCTTATCTTTCTTTTCAGAATAATTTTTTTCAGTTGTATCATTTCTCCCAAAAGGATGATTATCTTTGTTTCAGAGAAAACTATCTTTATCCATGTTACCTTAGAGATATTCCTTTTTTATAATTGTTGTTTTTAGTGATCACTATAGTGTTCTACCACTCTCGTTGTTCAGCTTTGGTTCGGTGGTAGTGAGTCTATGACCACTTAACATTGTTTCCTGCTGATGGCTTCTACATTCAGAGTTTTTGGATGCTGTGGCCAATTCAAGTCTCTTTGTAATCATAACAGGATTATATTTCCTGTTCCTATTCCTTTCCCGCTTTCCAGAATTAGCATCTCTGTTACAGAGTGGGGGTGTATCGTTCCGGAACTACGTAATGTCCAGTTTACCATCTTTGTCTTCTGTTTCCATTATCTTTATCCCTCTTGCACAAAATGGTGAAGATAGGCCAGGCTCTCTAGCATCAGCTGACATTAGAACCTTTTATCTTTCTAAGCCTTAGGGACATACTTTAGATATTCTCTTGGATTTTGGATTGAATAAATTAGCTATAAATTTTCCCTCTATTATGGGACTAAGGATAAATTCTCTGATCAATTCTGAGGAATAGGACCACTTAAAATTGCCAATGTGAAAAGGAGTGTGTAGGGAGCCTGTAGTTATTTCCATGACAGTATGCTTCAAGGGCAGAGGAACCCTGTATCTTTTAGGCCAAGGGATTTCTCTTTCTAATTTCACCAATATTTACTCTGCCTATGCAAAGAAAATAAGAACAAAAACACACACACAAACAAAAACCTTGCCACACCAGCCCTTCTTCCTTTTATTCCCTTTCAGTCTCATAGTTAATGCTTGGTTGATGTATTTGTTGCTGTGGTGCTTTTTTGTAGTTGCTGGTATTGGTCTTTTGTGTGATTTTGTTTCTTATTTTGTTTTGTCTATTTGGTTGTTGTTGTTGTTAGTTTTTGTTTTTGTGGTTTTTTATTTTAGCCTTTATTCCCCCACCTCTATTTTTGCCTTTTTTATGATTTTCTTCTTTTTTTTCACTTTCCACATTTTATATCAATATTTATAATCTCTAGATGAACTCCTCTGGTTTTTTGTTTGTTTGTTTTGTTTTTTACTTTTTTGTTTTTTTTCTTTTGTCATTTTCTTCTTTTCTTTTTTTTTTCAAACAGAAAAATTTATGTGTTTTATTTATTATTTTGGGTTGAATTTATTCAACCCAAAAGTCAAAAGAACATCTAAAGTTTTTCTCTAAGGACTAGAAAAATAAAAGGTTCTAATGTCAGCTGATGCTAGAGAACCTGACCCATCTTCACCATTTTGTGCAAGAGGGATGAAGAGAATGAAAACAGAAGACAAAGATGGTAAACTGGACATTACCTAATTCCAAATGACAGCCCCCCCCATAACAGAGATGCTAATCCTGGAAAGGTGGAAAGGAATATGAACAGGAAATGTAATCCTGTTATGATCACAAAGAGACTTGGATTGGCCACAGCATCCAAAAACCCTGAATGTAGGAGCCATTGGCAGGAAACATATACATTGAATCATCTTGTTCTACCTCATAAATTGAGGGGGAAAATGGATGGTACAGAATTGAACAGTCATATGAACATTGAGTAGCAATAAAATTGATCAGACTTAAAAAACAAACCAAAGTAACACCAGAAGATACCATATTCAACAAGCTATACATAGTTTATAGTTATACTAGCAGCCCGGAAAGTACAGGAGGGGGATGCTGAGAACAGGGTTGGAGGGAGGACAGTACTGGTGGTGGGAATACCCCTGATTCAATGTCACAATGTACTTTAAATATTACTGTGAAAGTCTTGTATTTCACGTTGGTCACAATAAAAATATTTTTAAAAAGTTTATTAGAGTTTCTTGTATTTTGAGTCATGCAAGTTTTTAGAGCTTTTTGAAAAAAATTCTTTCAAGGCAGTATTTTGCCATTATATCCTTTCTTTTTTTCTTTTTCTTTTTTTTTTTTTTTTTTTTTTTTTTTTTTTTTTTTTCCTTTTCTTTTCTTTCTTTTTTCTTTTCTTTTTTCCTTTTCTGTTTTTTCTTTTTTCTTTTCTTTTTTCTTTTTTCCTTTTTTCTTCCTTTTCTTTTTTCTTTTCTTTTCTTTTTTCTTTTTTTCCTTTTTTCCTTCCTTTTCTTTTTTCTTTTTCTTCTTTTTCCTTTTCTTTTTTCTTTCTTTTTCTTTTTTCTTCTTTTCTTTTTTCTTTTTCTTTTTTCATTCCTTTTTCTCTTTTTTCTTTTTTCTCTTTTTCTTTTTCTTTTTCCTTTTTTTCTTTTTTCTTCTTTTTTCTTTTTTTTATATTTTTCTTTTTCTTCTTTTTTCTTTTTATTTTTTATATTATTTTTCTTCTTTTATTCTTTTTTTCTTTCTTTTCCCCCCATTTGTTTGATTTCGCAAATTTCAGAGAACAAGTAGATAATCCCATTATCACAATATTCTCTGAGTAAAGAAAATCAATTTTTAATTTATGATGACCTAAAATCCTAGTGCCAGCACTCTAGGCAATAGGAGGAACAGTCATCAAAATTATATCCTTTCTTAAGTTTTTTTTTTTTTTCTTAAGAGTTCTAACTCAGGCTGTTTGTCTAAGATATAGGTCATTGGCAGCCAGGAGTGAGGAGAAGGGGCTTCTGGGAAGCAGGACAATGCTAGAACTCCTTTTCTTGTCATGAGGCTTTCTCTTTAGAGCACTGGATTCATCTTACTTACATCAGAGATGTGTCTCCATGCCAAATCAAGCAATAAAGAAGGGATACAAGCAGATCTTTTTTTCCAGAGGGAAAACAGTCTCTGAGGAAAAGGTCTTAAGAGAATCTGAGCCCAATCATCAGGATACTGAGATCCAGAATAAAACTCATCACTCTCCCTTTCTCTGCTGGCTGGGAAGAGGCAGACAGACTGTCCTATGCACAGAGGGAGGAACTGGGCAGATGTGCCATGAGAGGTCATGTTCTTTAGTACAAAACCAGCTGGAAGGAAAAAGAGAGTGTGCTGCTGTAACTGAGACCAGGAGAAGAGAGTTCTGAGCCTTAGAGATTCATCTTCTACCTACCAGGGTTGCTTCCTGCCCAGACCAAGAGTGGTAAGTCAGTAGGATTTAGCAGACCATCTCCAGACCCGAGAGAGGCCAGTGCTGGCTTTAGCTGCACAGTCAGAAACTGATAGAGTGAAAAAAAAAAGAAACTGATAGAGTGGAAAAACAGAAGGCCAATTGGTACTACCTTCTCCTTTAAGGCTGGGGTCATGATGTTTGGGGGATTTAGACTCTATCCTTAATTCATCCTTCTTCTTGGTTGCCGAATTATAGCGATATGATACTGTTTCTCAGCAATTAAAACACAACTGAAGTCAAGTTGAGTTTGCTTTGAACAGTGCTCCTAAAAGCCAAGTGCCTGAGCAAAAAGAACATGGGAAAATGTTTGCTTACTTCTAACCCTGACTTTTCTGGACCAGACCCTTTTTGGGAATTCTGAACTGTCATAGGGATTCCTGGGTTCAGTTTTCATAAACTGGAGAAAGGTTTTTAGATAGGGGTAGAGAGAGAAAGAAAGAGGAGAGAATGGTGGGTGAGAGGGGGAGAGGGAGAGAGAGGGAGGTGAGAGTGGGAGGAGAGAGAAAAAGAGAGAGATGGTGAGTCAAGAGTGGGAAGAAAAAGAGAGAGGAAAGAGAGGTTGAGGTGAGAGAGTGTGTGGGGGAAGGAGATAGAGAAAGAGATAGAAAGAGAGGGAGTTGTGTGTGTGAGAGAGAAAAAGAGAGAAAGAACTGGGTAATGGGCCAACTTGAAGACCTAGAGGATTTCTGTACATTTTGAGCTCTGATCTATCAAAACACCTCACAAGTAGCCTCTTTTGAGCACCTGGTCACTTGGAAAATCTTCATGTCCAGCCCCATCTATATTCCCTTGGGACCCCTGCCCATTAATGAATGTGTAGGGGTATGGAGGGGCTGGTGCTGTTTGTGTTCAATTCTCTTGAAGTAATGTTTTTTCGCCTCTAGTCCTCTCAGATCCCCAGCCTCACTGCTTCATCTTCTCTCCGAAACAGGAAGACAATGGCCAGTAGGAATGCCTCTGTGACTGAATTTCTTCTTGTGGGCCTGACAGACCAGCCAGGACTGCAACTCCCTCTGTTCGTTCTGTTTCTGGGGTTCTTCATGATGACGGTGGTAGGAAACTTAGGCTTGATCACTCTGATTGGCTTGAACAGCAGCCTGCACACTCCTATGTACTTCTTCCTCTTCAACCTCTCTTTAATTGACTTCTGTTACTCCACGACCATCATCCCCAAAATGCTACAGAGTTTCATCTCCAAGAAGAACATCATTCCGTATTCAGGGTGCCTAATGCAGCTCTTCTTTTTCTGCTTCTTTGTCGTCTCTGAGTCCTTTGTTCTGACAGCTATGGCTTACGACCGCTATGTTGCCATCTGCAAACCCTTGGTGTATGCCCCCACCATGTCTCCACAGGTGTGTCTGCTGCTTTTGGTAGGGGTCTATTTCATGGGGTTCTCAGGAGCCCTGGCCCACACCTTAAGCATAGCAAGTCTGACCTTCTGTGCCAACAACTTGGTCAACCATTTCATGTGTGACATCCTTCCTCTCCTTGAGCTATCCTGCAACAGCTCTTTTGTGCATGAGCTGGTGGTCTATGTTGTGGTGGCCATTGACATCGGTGTCCCCATAGTTGCCATCTTTATCTCATATTCCCTAATCCTCATTAATATTCTCCATATTCCCTCCACTGAGGGCAAGTCCAAGGCCTTTAGTACATGTAGCTCCCATATTATTGTGGTTTGTCTGTTCTTTGGGTCTGGGGCATTCATGTATCTCAAACCACCTTCTCTTTTGCCCCTTGACCAAGGGAAAATGTCCTCCCTGTTCTACACTATCGTGGTGCCCATGTTAAACCCGTTAATCTATAGTTTGAGGAATAAGGATGTCAAAATTGCCTTGAAGAAAACCTTGGGCATGAAGCTCATTTCTTGAGAAAGGAATAGCTCTGAAGGAGGGAGATTCAATTTTTTCATTGATTTATATGTCTTCAATAAAGCAGTAAAGTTACAATTATTAATATTTAATTGGCTTTATTTTTGTCATTTATTACTGGCTTTAGTTTTGTCATCCTAATTTAGTGCAAAACATTAATGAAGTTACAATTCATCTTTAATCTTCAGATTTTCTTTCAGAATAATTTTTTTTCAGTTCTATCATTTCTCCCAAAAGGATGATTAACTTTTTTTTAAGAGAAAAAATCTTCATCAATGTTACCTTAGGGGTATTCATTTTTCCCTATACATTATGGTTTTAGTGACCACTATAGTTTTCTGCCACTCTTATTGTTCTGCAATGGTTCGTTGGTAGGGAGTCTATGACTACTTAACGTTGTTTCCTGCTAATGGCTCCTAAATTCAGGTTTTTCTCACCTTGTGGCCAAACGAAATCTGTTTGTGATCACAGGATTACACTTTCTGTTCATATTCCTTTCCAGCTTTCCAGATTCAGCATCTCTGTTACCAAGAGAGGGGGATGTATTGTTCTAGGGACTTGGTAATGTCCAGTTTACCATCTTTGCTTTCTGTTTTTATTCTCTTTCTCATCCTTCTTGCACAAAATGCTGAAGATGAGTCAGGTTATCTAGCATCTACTGACATTAGAACCTTTTATATTTATAGGACTTAGGGACATACTTTAGATATTCTCTTGAGTCTTGGGTTAAATAAATTAGCTAAAACCTTCTTCCCTAGCATGGGACCAAGGGTGAACTCTTTGATTAATTCTGAGGAACGGGACCATAAAAAATTTTATAAGAGTTTTCTCTATTTTGAGCTATGCAGTTTTTTAGTGCTTAAAAAATTCTTCCAAGGCTTTATTTTTGCCATCATATCCTTTCCCTTGAAAAATGGGTTTATTTTCACTTCTCTACTGTTGGTTAGAATAACAGCTGCAGTCTAACAACTAGTATCGTCTGATTGTATATGTTATTGCGTGATGCTGATTTCCCTTTATGAACTCTTTGTTTTCCTAGCTCTTGTTCCAGAAGCCAAGACCCTGAAAGGGGGCATCTGATTAAGGAAGTTTGAATAGGTTGTGGTAATAGTAGAACTTTTCAGTTTGGGAGATAAGGATTTAGTAATGATTATGGGGAGTTTTTAAGTTAATTTATATACCAGATCAGATTGTCCTGTGAAAAAAAGATAGACATGGTACTCAACTTCTTTATCCCTCAGGTCCGAGTAATTCCTTTCCCCAGAAAGGCCATCCCTCACCAGAACACCAGTTTAGTTTTCTCAGGTAAATGCTTTTCTGTTACCTGGGCTTCTGCATGGAGCACTCATCTTAGGTTGAGTTCCTTTTAAGGAGGGGGCTTTTGTTTGTTTGAGTCTGGCCATACTCGGGGCTTACACTTGGCTCTGGGCTCAGGTATCACTCCTGGTGGCCTTGAGGGACCATACAGGGTGTGTTGATTAAACCCGGGTAAGTAAGGCAAGTGCCCTATCCGTTGCACTGTCACTCTGACCCAAGGGATTCTTTTATACTTAATGTCTGGGTGGAATTTTACCCAGTATGAAATGTTATCTCTATGGCGCTCACACTGTGTGTCTGTTTGTGGCTCTCTGGAGAGACTTGGGGGAGGGGGGAGTTTTTCCTTCCCGCTTGGCTCCAACAAAAGCAAAAAGTGGGCTCCAGCTTGTATCCTCTTGGTTCTTTCTGGGAGATTTTCTTTTCCTGGCTTGTTTCCCTGTAGTGTGAAAAAAAGAAGTGTATATAGACATGCACTGCTTAGCATTTTAATATGTAGTTATATGTCATGAGTGAGGCATTGTTGGGATTACTTCTATGCTAGCAAAAACTCAATAGCATAGTCAGGTCCAGCCACTTCTTTATACAAGGTATCTTCTATAGATATCTTTTATCTTCTATAGTTGCACACATTTGTTTGCCTCATGACTGTTGTGAATAATTCTTTGGTGAAACATGGAATGCAGATAAATATTTGAGATTCTGATTCTTATTTCTTGGTCAAATTCTTCAAAGTGAAATTATTATAGAGTAGTCCATTATAAATTTTTTGAAGGAACATCCACAATATAGTGACTCTACCTATTTATGTTCCCACAAGCAATACAAAAAATTCTTTATCTTTACCAACAGATACCTTTTTATTATAGCTATTTAGTACCTCATAGTTTTGATTCACAATCCTTGATGGTTATTGATGCATCTTTTATCAATTCACTGGCCTTTTGTATATTGTCTTTGGAAAAGTATGATTTCTCTTGCTCTACTAATTTTGGGGAGATTAGTCTTCATCTTCCTCCTTCTCCTACTTCTCTTCTTCCTTCTATATTTTAGGCAATAAACCCTTATCAGATAAGTAATTAAAAAATTCTAGCTAAATGAGTGGTGTTGGGACAATGGTCAGCCACATGCAAAAAAGCGAACTCATATCTCCATGCATAAAGGTCAAACCCAAATGTATTAAAGACCTTGATATCAAACCCAAATCTAAAAGGCATACAGAAAACATGTAGGAAAAGCACTCCTTGACATTGAGAATAAAGGCATCTTCAAGAAGGAAACAGCACTGTCCAAACAAGTGGAAACTGAGATAAATAAATTAAACTATATTAAACTGAGAATCCTCTGCACCTCAAAGAAAACAGTGAAAAAATACATAGGCCACCCACGGAATGGGAAAAACTGTTCACCTAATACCCAACAGATAAGAGGCTAATATTTATGATATACAACTTACTGATAGAACTTAACAAAAATAACTTAACAAAACTTAACAACAAATAAAATCTAACCCCATCAGAAAATGGGAAGAAGAAATCAACAGACATTTCCTCAAAGAAGAAATACAAGTGGCCAAAAGGTACATGAAAATTGCTCCACATCACTAATTATTAGGGAGACGCAAATCAAAACAACAATGAGGTACCATCTCACGCCACAGAGACTGGCACATATCATAAAGAGCAAGAACAATCAGTGCTGGTGGGGATGGGGGGAAAAGGAACTCTCATTCACTTCTGGTGAGAATGTTGTCTAGTCCAACCTATTTGGAAAACAATATGGAAATTCCTCAAAAAAGCTGGAATTTGAGCTCCAATATAATCCTAGCAATACCCTAGGAATACAAAAACATAATACAAAAATGCCCTCTGCATGCCAATATTCATTGCAGTGCTATTTACAGTAGCCAGCATCTGGAAACGACCCAGATGCCTGACAACAATTGAGTAACTAAAGAAACTGTGGTACATAAGCACAATGGAATACTATGCTGCCCTCAGGAAACATGAAGTCATGAAATTTTCCTATACATGGATGGACATGGAAACTTTTATGCTGAGTGAAATAAGTCAGAGGGAGAGAGATAGACACAGAATAGTCTCACTCATCTGTGGTACCTAAGAATAATAAAAGACAGCATGGTAATAATACCCAGAGACAATAGAGATGAGGGCTGGAAGGACTGGCCCACAATATGAAGCTTACCACAATGATTGGTGAGTGCAGTTAGAGAAATAACTATACTAACAACTATCATGACAACGGCAGTGAGTGAGATAAATAGAATGCCTGTCTTGAATACAGGCAGGGGATGGAGGAGGAGGGTCATTGGTGGTGGGATGGTTGTACTGGTGAAGGGGTGTACTTTTTATGACTGAAACCCAACTACAAGCATGTTCCTAATCATGTGCTTAAATAAAGCTATTATAAAAATATTCTAGTTATGTAGGCTGTTTTCTTATTTTATTGAATACTTGTTATATGGAACATTTTTATTTACTTTTGTATGTTTGTTTTGGATCACACACCCATGTTGGTTTTGTGCAAGGCAAGTGTCCTACTTTCTTTACTATCACTCCAGTTCTTACAGTAACTTTTTCACTTATGTGATCCCATTTTAGTTTTTTTCTTTTATTATCTGTGCTTTTGGTGTTTATATACCAATAAATGGTAAGATCAATGTTGAAGAGATTTTTCCTAGTTTTTTTTGTTTCACATATCAGGTTTAAATCTTGAATTTATTTTGAGTTAGTTTATGTGAGTGTCTTAAGATAGGGTCTCCTTTAGTTCTTGCATATGTGATTATTTAATTCCCTCAGCACCATTTATTAAAGAGACTATCCTCTTCCTATTGAATAATCTTGGATACTCTAATATTATTGGTCAGTTGATACCAGGTGACCCACAGATGGCTTATTTGTCAGTTCAGTCCCATTGGTCTACATGTCTAATTTTGTTCTAGTAATATAAAAGTTTAAAACAATGAAGTATGATGTTTCTAGATTTATTCTTCATTAGGATTGTTTTGATTATTCTGGGATATTTGTGACCCTGATTCACATTTGTGAACTAGGATTGTGTATTTTTTGTATATTTTTGACAGGTGGCCTGGAACCAGATAGATCACTAAGTGATAGTTTTGAAATAATGAAAATATATATCTTCATTGAATATTGGGTCCACAGACATATATGCCTTTGAGAAATAAGTGAAGTGTTCACATATACTAAGTTCAACTTATTGTATGTCAATTATTTCACAACAAAGTAAATACAACATGTAAATGGAATAACATTAATTTCTTGAAATTAAAATTGTAATCAACTATATGCATATATAATGACTTGATGGCGTTTTATTGTCAAATGCCAACTGACTGGGTTCACAAGGTAATTTGTCGAAAGACATGGGGTAAAGGTATGCCCATACAATTCTGGTAGGAATGACTTCATTTCATATTCTTTGTCATGAGTGAATTGGACATTTTACACGATAGTCTGTCAATCATCACTTATTTTCTCTGATTTGAAAAGTCAGAATTCCTGTGTATTACCTTGATGATCTGTCCAAGTCTGAGAGCTCATGTACATGCCTGAACATATGTGCAAAGGCATTTCATTAAAATTTTCTTGCCCCGTAATGTTGCATACATGATACATAGTTTAAGTTAGTCCTATGCTGAAGGTCAAGACACTTCTCAGAGATTCCAGGTTTGGAAAAAGTATCCTGCAACACACATGGAAAAAGTTACAAAACAAAACAAGTTTTTTTTCCTTTATGGAGCAAGGCTTCAGAGAAGATGCTCGGTAAAATGAGGTTGCCCAGCAACTATCTCTGAAAACACACACACACACACACACACACACACACACACACACACACACACACACACACACACACACACACACACACACATACAGAAATCTTCCTAAAGCTGCCAGAGACACCCTCCCCCCAACAGTGTCTTTGTACTTGACTCTTATTTTTTTTTTTTTTATTAGTGTTAGGGTTAGGGATAAGGTTAGCTTAGGTTTAGGGTTAGAACTACAGTTAGGAATAGGGTTAGAGTTATGTTTAGAGCTAAGGCTAGGGCTAGTATTAGTTTTATTGATAGGACTAACAGTAGATTTAGGATTAAGGTAAATTTTAGGGTTAGGTTTAGGCTTAGGGCTATAGTTAGGGTTAAGGTTAGAGTTATGACTAGTGTTAGTATTAGGGTTATGTTAGGGTTAACATAGTGTTAGGGACATGGTTAGTGTTAGAGTAGGCCTAGTGTTAGATTTATGTTTAAGGTTAGTATTAGGGCAAAGTCTAGAGCTAAGGTTAGGGTTAGGGATAAGGTTCAGGTTACATTTATGGTTAGTGTTAGTGTTTTTTGATTTTTTTTATTTAATCACCACATTTACAAAATTTCTCATGCTGGGATTTTAGTCATGGAATGTACACGATCTTTCACCAGTGTTATATTCCCACCACCAATGTCCCCCATTTTCCTTCTCACCTAACCATATGCCTGTATCTCAAGACAGACATTCTGCCTTTTTCCATCACTATCGTTGTCATGGTAGTTGTCATTGTGGTTAGTGCTTTAGCTGCATTCATCACTCTTTGTGGCAAGCTTCATATCATGAGCTGGACCTCCCAGCGGTTCAGCTCTATTGTCTCTGGATTATTATTGACATATTATTTTTTAATTTTTCTCATATTCCACAGATGAATGAGACTATTCTATATCTATTCCTCTCCTTCTGGCCCATTTTACTAGGCATAATATACTCCATGTCCATCCATGTATAGGAAAATTTTATGACTTCATGTTTCCTGAAGGAAGAGACCCACTCACATTGTATCTATATTTTGTAATTCCTCTATGAGAACTACTCCCATCATTCCTGACCCTCAACCCCATAAGATTTGGTGTGCCCCCAAGTTCATTTCTCCTATAAGTAAGAATTATTTCTTGGCCTTGAAATCTGTCATACTTCATATTGTCAAGGCCCCAGAATGGGTCAAAGAGAACAAGAGGCTACACATAGATCTATTGGTTTATTTGTGAGCAAAAGCTTCTTTGAGATTTGCTTGAACAATAAGCTAAATAGGGCATTTTTCCTGACCAGGTAAATATGGACAGTCACCAGCCCTGAGTGCACGTTCTGTTTAAGAAACTCAGTTTTATCCCTGAAACCAATGTTTGAAGTTGCTCAGACCTGAAATGGCAGGATTCTATGCTCTCCAAACTGTATGCAACCTCACTTTCCCAGTGGAAACCCATAGGTCTAACCTCTCAGGTACCATTTGGGAGAAATTGAGTAGAATGACTTGTGCATTGCTTTGCACATTCTGTATGAGGGTGCTGAGCCTATAGTACATCCTAAGTAAATACTCAGTAAATAGCAAGAATGACTTTTTCCTCAGTGCCTTGTTCTTAATTTTGCTTGAAATGATGTAATCTGGGGGCCATTGAAGTGTCCCAAGGGGCTAGGGAATAAGCTTTGCCTATAGGAGTACTGGATTTGATCCCCCAGCACTATATGAGTTCTCATGATATACACTAGGAGTAGTCCTGGACATTGCCAGGTGTGGCCCCATCAAAGGGGGTATGAATGAGGTGATAGCTTGGAGTCTAGATGACATGTGTAGCTTGGAGTAGCCCCTGGTTCCTGAGCACCATTGGAAGTGACCCCAAGTACCTTCAGGTATGGTTCCCTCAAACAAAAATAACAGCAGATGAGGTAATCCTAAAGGATGATTCCTGAGAGCCACAGTCTGCACTGTAAGGGCTTTAATGGCTTCACTTCTTCCTTGGGGAGTATGGTTCCTCACACAGGCCTCCAGGGAGCCTCTACAAACTGTCTAGGGGGAATCTTTGATCCCCAATAAAACTCTGCTTGTCCCTGGGCACTGCTTCATTGCTGAAAGCAGGCAGGAATTGGGTGACAAAGCCAATCTGGGAGGCTGCACTCTTCAGCACAGCAGGAGGAGAATGAAGATCAAATCCAGATGTCCAACCTCTCAGAAGAGAAGCATAATCTGAACAAGTGGCCTTTGTTTTCCACAGAAACCATCTACACGTACTGCTAGATGGCCAAATGCTCTCAGAGTACTAGACTGTGGCTCTGAGCACAGGAGGGTGAGTGCCTGCCTGATCCCTTCTGCTCTCTGCTTCTGAAGCTCAAACCCCACCAGGCCTGGAGTCAACTTGCTGTGACTGTTTGGAAGCATTTGTGCCTGTGCTAGTCATAAACCTGGCGCTCTCCTGGGCCCAATCAAGATAATGGTTGGTTATTCCACAGCACTTTAGCACAGTGCTGCTCTCACTGCTCTTTTTACTGTCCAGGCACACTTGTGCTGTTGCTATTAGCGTTTCCATAGCCATGGCCACTGTGCCCAGATACGAAGCTTATCTTCTTTATTCTGTGTAGCACCAGACTCCTGGCAGGGCTCAAAGGTTCTCCTGTCAGGAATGGTTCAGAGAAGGCCTCATGCCTCACAGACTTGGCCATACACTATAGAGGGAAGAAAAGACATGGGTGGACATCAGTGTGTGTGTGTGTGTGTGTGTGTGTGTGTTTCTCTCAGTTGCACAGCTCTTAACCTGCATACAGATTTCTCACACAGACTCTTTGTAGGATGACTCAAGGCACTGGGGAACAGAAGAACAGTGATGCAAAAGGGAAGAAATGCCATCTTCTTGAGTTTAAGTTTCTCTGTTCAAATGCCATTCTCCAGGAGGCATAGTTCCTCTCTCTGAGCAGCTCTTTTTGCCCACCAGAGACAGACTTTCACAGGAAAGCATGGCTGAAGAAAACAATTCTGTGATGGTGACAGACTTTGTACTTGCAGGCCTGACCCATCGGCAGGGACTCCAGCTCCCCCTCTTCTTCCTGTTCCTGGCTTTCTACCTGCTCACTGTGGTAGGGAACTTGGGCCTGATCACCTTGATAAGCCTCAACTCTCACCTCCATATTCCCATGTACTTTTTCCTCTTCAACTTGTCCCTCATAGACTTCAGTTTCTCTACTGCCATCGTCCCCAAAATGCTGATGAGTTTTGTTTTGAAGAGGAACCTGGTCTCCTATGCAGGGTGCATGACTCAGCTCTTCTTCTTTTGCTTTTTTGTCTTCTCTGAGTCGTTCATCCTGTCAGCCATGGCATATGACCGTTATGTGGCCATCTGTAAACCTCTGCAATACACAGTCATCATGTCTCCTCATGTGTGTTTGCTCCTCTTGTTGGGTGTCTATGGGATGGGGATCTTTGGGGCCTTTTCCCACACAGGAAATATGTTGTTTTTGATTTTCTGCGCTGACAACCTTATCAATCACTACATGTGTGACATCCTTCCACTTCTTGAACTTTCCTGCAATGGCTCCTACATCAATGTACTTGTGGTCTGGATTGTTGTGACCATTGGTATTGGGCTGCCCATTGCGGCTATTTTTGTCTCCTATGGTTTCATTCTGTACAGCATTTGCCACATCAATTCCACGGAGGGCAGGTCCAAAGCTTTTAGCACTTGCAGCTCTCACATCATTGCTGTTTCTCTTTTCTTTGGATCAGGAGCTTTTATGTACCTCAAGCCACCTTCTCTGCTACCTCTGGATCAGGGAAAAGTGTCTTCGCTATTTTATACTATTGTAGTGCCCATGTTTAATCCATTAATCTATAGCCTGAGGAATAAGGATGTCAAACTTGCCCTAAAGAAAACCTTGGATAGAATCATGGCCCCTTGAAAAAAAATACTGGAAATTGAGAAAAGAAACCAGGAATGTTTTGAAAATTAGATGGAAGATTTCAATGAGGAATAGAAAGAAGTATCATGTTTTTTTAATTTTATATGTAGAGGAAATTAAAATTCTTTTTCTCTAATGCATTTATTTTTCTCTCATCCTCACCTCAACTCTTCCTTTATTTTACAAAAATAATTTATACAATCATAGCAATTCAATATTTAATACAGATTAGAAATCATGTAATCAGATGCCTTTATGTAATATATCACACTTGGGGGAAACTCAGAAATATTTGCATATTGCCTAAGAACATAAAACTACCTGGTGCCAGAAATGGAATGAAAAATAAGCTTGAATTTAAGTTTGTTTTCCTTTATGCCATGTTTTCTTGCCTCATTTCTTTCTTGGAAGATTTAATTTCACATACTAGTTGACCTGGCACATTAAAATTGTGAATATATTCACAGTAATTTCATGCTACTTTTCACAGGATAATTTTAATATATAACATTTTGCAAGAGAGTAGGAGGTGAAAAATTTTTAGTTAGTCTTGGCAAAATGACAAGATCAGTGTTTAGTGAATTTTGTAGTGTGTCAGTGGGAAGTGTGTTGGGTTTCATATGGAGACAAGTGTGGTGACTACTGATTTGGTGGGTAGAATTGTTGGAACATAATTGATTGAATTAGGTTGTTCAGGGCAGAGAAATATAATCTTGTGGGGCAGATGATGGGTGGATGTGCCATTATCTCAAATGGGTAAAATCTGAATTCTGATTTCAAGCATTATCTTGGTTGTGTTCCGGGTTAACTGGGAACTGCACTAGTCAATATGGTCCATTAGCCATGAATGGTATTAAGACCTTGAAACATAGTCATCCGCATCAGGTATACTATGAGTATGTAAGTGTAAAATACAGTTTCTTTATAATATGAAAAAATGATGTAAAACATATCACTGATAACATATTGACAACTTGTTAAATGGATAGATTATGAATAAAATACATAATCAAAATAAGTCTATTTAAAATTTTTCTTCTAAAGCTTGAAGTAATATGTGTGGGACCATTGGTCTAGAGGAGATAGCAGCAGGCTGTGGGCAAACAGCAGAACTGCAGCAAGCTGTTACTAGAAGAGGTAATTTCTTCGAAAAATTATTTTTGGGCCACACCTTGTAACGTTCAGGGGTTACTCCTGGCTATAGAAATCGATCCTGGCTCAGGGGACCACATGGGATGTCAAGGATCAAACCGAGGTCCATCCTTTGAAACTTAAGGGTATAATGTCATGATTTTCTCACAGTGCGAAAGGGATTGTGATATCTATGAGTAAATTTACATTATCTGTGTAATAGAAATTAGACTTATATGTATAATGGAAAATAATCTTACATTAAAATCAATGGTGTTTGGATAAAGCAGTCTGTAGTAGTAAGATTTCTTTGAGATGGTAAATGAAGTGCTAGGAAATATTCTTATGAACCATTCTATTTTTTTAAATTCTTTTTTGGTCCACATTCATTGTTGCTCAGGGGTTATTGCTGGTGGTTCTGAGAGGATCGTGTGCTGGGTATCAAACCCAGGATTTCTGCACACAAAACATACTTTCTACCATTGAACTTTCTTCCTAGACACTTGGGTTGTTATCAGATTTCAGCTATAGAGTTTCAGTGAACAAGGACTTGCCAATGTATTTTCTGAGTTGATATTTTTTTCTTTTGGGATGGATGCCAAGAAGTGGGATTGCTGGTTGATATGGGAACTCAATTTCTAGTTCGTTCAGAAATGTCCATATTGTTTTCCATAATTACTGGACCCGTCACCGTTCCCACCATCTGTGAATGAGAATCTATTGAGAAGATTAGTCTGTAGGTAAGATAAGATAGACTTAGTTACAAGTATAGATTTGGTATGGACATCTAAAATTCAAAGGTGGGATCGGTGTTAGTATAGTGATCAAATAAAAACCTTTGAAGCATTTTTAAAAATTTTTTGGGGGGTTTTGGGTCACACCCGGCCACGCTCAGGGGTTACTCCTGGCTCTATGCTCAGAAATCGCCCCTGGCAGGCTCAGGGGACCATATGAGATGCCAGAATTCGAACCACTGACCTTCTGCATGAAAGGCAAATGACTTACCTCCATGCTATCTCTCCAGTCCCCCTTTGAAGCATTTTTAATAACCATTTTCAGATTCTAAAGCTCACCAATCTTTAATTTGTAACACCTCCAACCTATATAAACATTTTTTAACTGAAATGAGGTCATGCTATCTTTATTTCATAATAGAATTAGTTTATTTATTAAACCACAGTATCATGTAAACTACAGGATAAATATATTGACCTGTGCATGCATCATTCATTTAACAATTCTTTATAGTTTGATATCAATTTTTATATGCATTCAAATTATAAAACTACTGCTACAAACATTATTTTGCTAAGCATTTTAATAGTTCATGATTATTTCCTTAGGTCATCTTAAATTCCTTAAAGGGACATGGGGAGAGGGACATAAAGCATAATATATGTTGCCAATTGCTCTCTTGAAGAACATAATAATAATAATAATAATAATCATATATGCTTCTATGAGGAGTTTATGAGAACTATATAGTTCAGTTCCTAAAATCAGAGTAGAACTTCTGGAACAGCTCTGGGCAAAGAGATAGTCCAACGGTGTTGTGTTTGCCTTGCACTCAGGTTTGATCCTGGCTCCCCATCTGATCCCCCAAGCAACACCAGGTATGATTCCAGGGTGTGGAGCAGGAACCTAGAAGTAACCCTTCAGCACAACCAGGTGAAATACAAAAAATTTCAGAAACTGGGGCTGGAGCAATGACGCAGGCCATAAGGCATTTGCCTTGTGCGCACTAGCTTAAGACAGATCGTGATTCAATCCCCCCGCATCCCATATGGTTCCCCAACCAGGAGAGATTTCTGAGGGCATAGCCAGGAGTAACCCCTGAATATCACTGGGTGTGGCTAAAAACAAACAAACAAAAATTCAGAAACTCTAGAACAATTATACAATGTTTTCCTTACCAGCTCTATCTCTTTTAAACAAGTAAGTCATTCAATCCTGCCTTTTACCATCGTTTTAAGGTATGTGACTTGATTTCTCCATTGGCATATACAATAAACCACCAATTTATAGGTTGTAGTGATTTAGAGCCTTGGCAACCGAAAATCAAGCATTTTCTCTATTGGGTGGGAAGGGTAGGGTCCAGCAAAACTAATTTACAAAGTGAGCCTCACCAAGTATGAGAACTGACTTCCAGCCCCACAGTGCCAAAGTGGGGCTCCTCTTTGATTGCAATACAATGCATCACAACTCAGAGAGGAGGCCAGAGAAACAATAAGTACAAGAGTTAAAGCACTGCCTTTAATGTAGTCAACCCCAATTCGGTCCCCTAGCACTGCCAGGAACAATCCCTGAACACAGAGCCAGGAGTAAGCCCTCAGTATAGCTGGGTTGTTCATTGCCAAACTATCACGAAAGTGCCAGGCTTCTGATTGCTCAGTCAGTCTGCTTCCCACTAAAGGAAGGTCTGAAGGGCAGAAACCTGAAAACATGGTGACTCGCCTACTCAGAAATCCTCCAAGTAGGATTTCATATGTAAAGCACACAAATCTTAAGCCAGTGATCCCTTGTGTATATAGTTGAAACCAAATCCTGTATTCATTCAACTTGGATGTTTTCTCTTGCCTTTTCTGTAAGTACTATTGCTTTAGACCACCCATCTGAGCTATCCACTAGTTTTACTGTCAGAAATTAGTTTTATTTACATGGAAACTTGATATAAAAGGTACTGTATTATTTATAGCATAATTTCCTTAGTAGAGACTCTATGATCTTTATCTATTATTGCTGTCTTATGTCCCATTAGCTAAATATACAATTTTATTATATATAAATATATACATATTTATATATTTTATATATAATTAATATATAATATATAAATATATTTATAAATACATAAATTATTTGTTATTATGGTAACAGTCATATATCCATATATATCCATATATTCAAGCTTTTGCCTATTACTAGTAAAGCTTCTACAATTATTATTAATAAAACATAGTGGCTTATTGTGCAGAGCCAAATCTGCTGACTGTGTGATGTTTTATAAAGCAGTGCCACAAGTCACAAAGCCTGTTTTTCTAGAGTTTCTCCAAAACAGTAAGCTCCTTCTATAGTCATATGAGTTTTTCAAGTTTTTCACCCTGATTGGTGGGAAAGAGTTCTTAAGTATTAAAATCTACATTTTTTTAACTATAAAAGAGATTGGAGATGTTTTCAATGATCATTGCCATTACATCTATATAGAATTCTTTTATATACCCTCCTTTCCATGGATTTAAATTTCTTTTCTCATCTTTTAAGAGTACTGTAAGTTGGTTTAAGTCTGATGCATCAATTGCATATATTTTTAAATTTTGTGATTTGGTTTTCCTTACAATATAAAAATGTGTAATTACATTATAATTTTAATCCTTTGTTTCTGGTACTTTAAGCTGAGTCATAAATATCTTCCTCTTAGGTTATAAGGAAAGTCACTACTTTTTCTTAATGTTTATATAATTTATTTTTTCTTTTTTTAAATTTGTAAGTCTAGTCATTTTAGAAATTGTACCAATATATGGTGTGAGAAATAGATCCAACTTTATCTTTTTTCCATATGGCTATCCAGTTGTCATATTACAATAAAAATGTGTACTTTTTCTCCCTACTGATTTGAGCTGCTGCCTTCAGTACAGACCAGGTTCTATAAACACTTGAGCTCTTTCTGTTCTACTGGTCAGTCTGTCAGTCTTTGAATAAGCCAATACCACACTGCTTTAATTATAGAAGCTTCATAATGTTTTTTATAATTTGGAGGTAGCTTCTCACATATTGTTCTTTTTTCCCCTGAGATTTCCTGAATATTCATGCTTAACCATGACCTTTGTAATCAATCCATCTACTCCAGAGGGAGAAACCACAAAAGTTTCTTCACTTACTGCATCTTGAATTTAGAAGCCAACTTAAGAAGAGACTTTGATTTCTGGTCTTGAGATTTTCAGTCTTGATGTATAGAATCTCTTTCCATATTTTTCTCAATTTACTTCAATATCTATTAAGATTTTCACTATTTTCTTCATTGTTTTGCCCTGTAATGAGGTTTTTTTTTTATTTCATCATATCTTCTGATTAGCTCTTGTATATATGAGTTCTGATTACTTTACTACTTTGTCATTGTCTGCAGGAATTTCCAGAGAGATACCTGTAGGTTTTCCATAGTCATAATAAAATCTTTTATAAATAAAATTTTGCTTCATTCCTTTTGATCCTTGACTCATTCCTCTCTTGGATTTTAAAATGTCTTTAATACAATTATAAATAACAGTGAGACTGTAGGCATAAAAAAAATTCCAGTTTTTTTGAGGCTGGAGTGGTGGCGCAAGATGTAAGGCATCGTCTTGCACATGCTAGCCTAGGATAGACCCCGGTTTGATCCCCCAGAGTCCCATATGGTCCCCCAAACTAAGAGCAGTTTCTGAGTGCATAGCCAGGAGTAACCTCTGAGTGTCCCCAGGTGTGGCCCAAAAACCAAAAAAAAAAAAATTCCAGTTTTGTTTGTTTATTTGTTTTTGGGCCACACCTGGAGGTGCTCAGGGGTTACTCCTGGCTATGTGCTCAGAAATCACTGATGGCTTGGGGTACCATATGGGATGCTGGGGATTGAACCCAGGTTCCTTCTGGATTAGCGTATGCAAGACAAATGCCCTACTACTGTGCTATTGTTCTGGCCCCCAAAATTCCAGTTTTAATTAGGAATTTCTTTTGAGTTTTTACTGAAGTTACTGGATTTTGGTTAAGTTTCAAATATTTATTTAAAAATAAATAGTCATAGTTTAGGTAACAGTTACAGTAAAGCTGATGTGCATGGTTTGTTGTACACAGTTGGATGCACCTCTCTTGGTTGTTTTTGTTTTGATATTTTGAAGCAGTATTCTTAACTTTGAATTAAAGTGTTTTTTTTTTGTTGTTGTTTTGTTTTGGTTTTTGGGATGATTCTCAGAGGTTATGCAAATAGAAATTGTTCCTGGCTTGGGGGACCATATGGAATGTGGGGGATTGAACCAAGGTCCTTCCTGGATCAGCCACATGAAAGACAAATGCCCTACTGCTACGCTATCACTCCAGCCCCTGAATTAAAGTTTTTTGTTTTTTGTTTTTTTGTTTTTTGGGGCCACACCTGTTTGATGCTCAGGGGTTACTCCTGGCTAAGTGCTCAGAAATTGCCCCTGGCTTGGGGGGACCATATGGGATGCCAGGGGATCGAACCACGGTCCTTCCTTGGCTAGCACTTGCAAGGCAGACACCTTACCTCTAGCACCACCTCACCAGCCTCTAATTAAAGTATTCTTAAAACATGGGTACATAGCTACATTTTCTCTATCTCTTCATATCTTCTTTGGGATTTTCACTTCTGTTAAAGATTGCTCTTAGGGGCCAGAGTGATAGCACAATGGAAGGGTGTTTGCCTTGCTCGTGGCCCACCCAGGACCTGGGTTTGATTCTGGCATCCCATATGGTCCCCAAGTCTGCCAGGGGCAATTTTTAAGTGCAGAGCCAGGAGTAACCTCCAAGTGTCGCCAGGTGTGACCCCCCCCAAAAAAAAGTTAAAAAAAAGATTGCTCTTAGATCTTTAATGTCTCTTTACAGACATGTCTAGACAAATGCAGAATTTATTTTACTCTTAAGATTTCCCTTTGATCCATCCCATCCCCCCCATTAAGAAGAGTGGCCAATACTGCTTTCTTCTTCATATTCATAGTGTTAGGTGGTTATTTTAACAAGGTAAATACAAGATCCCCCTTTTTAAACCTTGATTTCAGAGTATAACACTGTTAAGATGTAATAATTATTTAGAGTAACTTTGTTAACATGTACTTGAATTTCAAATGCTGATGTTTCCATGCCAGTGAGGACTTCAGGTCTGGTTTTCTGGACATGTTGAAACCCTTGGTTCAACTCTTGCTTCTGGATTTGAAGGCTGTCTTGAAGTTAGGCTTGAGACCACCAGGTGGAAGGCATCATGGACTGACCTGAATTCAAAGGTGTTATGCCCATTCCTAAATTTGTGAATGCTATTTTTATTATGTCAGACAAATATTTTACAGGGATAAATTTGGCTATAACACCCAAAACCTCTTGTTAGCCATCTTGGATTCTGCCCTAATACAATCTCATGTATTATCACTGCAGAAACACAGCATACAGAAACAAGGAAGGGACTGCAACCACACCCTTCATCCCACATCACACTTGGGCACAATTACATCCACTGCTACTTAATAAAATAAATTCTAGAAGTTGTACCATAATTTAATTAGCATGACACTTTATAGAGAAAACTTTTTTTCCTAGCAGCTGGGTGCGATTTAATTTTTTTCCAATGCAAAAATGATGGGATAATTATTGACTAAAAGTATGAAAAATTCATATCGTGAACTTCTACCTTAGCCAAAATAATGGCAAATATGTAATTCAGAGTTTTGGCCTCCAAAAGTCAGGAGGTATCTTTAGAATAATGTCACCATGGCCATGTGTCTATGTCTCTCTTCCTTTCCCCTCCCCTCCTCTCCTCCCCCTCAGCTTCCCTCTCCTCTCCCTTTTCTTCTCCCCTTTTCCATCTTCCCTTCCCTCATTTTTCTTCCCCTCCTCTTCTTAGCCCTTATTACCCCTCCTCACCCCATCTCTTTCTTTACTCCCCTCTCCTCTCCTTCCTCTTTTCCTTTCTTCTCTCTCTCCACTTTACTAAATCCCTCAAGCATTTGCTTCTCTCTGCACAGGTTGGCAGCCCTTTGCTCAAGCTTCTAGAGCTTCATGATAACAGTATTTATGGCCCATTGGTGAAAAGGGGGATCTGGGGACAGGCTTTGCCAAGTTGAACATGTTAGGATCTTAATCAGTTACCTATTAGCCCTTTCATCTGGTGCTTTGTCATTGGTAAAGATGGTCTTATGAGCTTGTGGCCTGGTGTTTGAGAATCTGTGTCCTCCAAGTCTTCTTGGTACTGATCGTTGGCTTGTATTGGGGTGGCTTTTGATGGAGGCATAGCCTTGCCCAGTGACCATGATGAGACCATCTTTCAGTGACCACAGCACTGTCCACAGTGACATGCTTCTTTGTTTCTAGCATGTCTCTCAATCCGTGTTCTGTTCACTGGTGGGATTGGTCAGCTCATGCCCAGGAACATGAGGACCATCTAATTTTGTTTCTTATACTCTCCTCCAAATTTCTATCTACTGAGCGGACCTCAAAGCTGTTTGATTTCCCCCAGGTCAGAGCTGGGGGATGCTCACATTATTGGAGCTGTAGCCATGGCTGTAACCGAATAGATTTCCTAGGATAGGAAATCTAGGTAGGTCCTGTTTGTGGTTTCTGAGTCTGGTATAGGATTTGAGGGTTTTCATTGGGATGAACTTCCATTGCAATGAGGCTGGTGTGCTCTGGGTCTGGTATAGGAGTTGAGGGTTTTCATTGGGATGAACTTCCATTGCAATGAGGCTGGTGAGCTCTGGGGACCCACAGTTCTTCTGGAACAGGTGTGGCCTTGCATCTGAGACTGAGTTCCCATCATTTTCTCAGATAGACATAAGCTGTCAACTTTGCCTCTGGTACCATCACTCTAATAGCAGCCCGCACACTTGGGTCTTTCCTGGAGGTGCTATTAAATGGTTCCTCAGGTACATAATTCTAACTCCACACCCATCACCAGGGCACTACTCTCTCTCCCAAGGACTCAATATCCCCCAACTCCATTGTGTGGATCTAGTCTCCTGTTATGTTGCTTTGGGACCTTTGTTGATACTTTATTGTACATCTGTAAGTTCACACATGAAAGTGATCACTCTTTGTCTATCCTTCTCATTTTTATTGACTCCACTCAGCATGATCTAATCTCGTTCCATCCATGTTGCTGCAAATTGCCTGATTTTTGTCTTTCTTAGAGCTACAGACAAAGAATGTATTCTTTCATTACAATCGAATTAGTTAGAAATCAGTAAAGCTATCACCTCAAGTTTTAGAAATGAAACAAGACATCTCAAACTAATAATCAGACTAAAAATGTCACTAGAAGGAGTTGGAAAACTTTTTTTGTGATCATGAATATAAACACATTAAAAATGAGAAGCAATTAAGTCATGCACAGAAGGAGACTTACAGTTTAAATGTCAGTATTAGGAAAGAAGACATCCAAAAATGATCTCAATGTCTAGCTGGAAAATTTTGAGAAAGGAAATACAAATGAAATACAAATTAATCTCAAGAAGCAACCAGAAAGGAAATAAAAAACAAATCAGAAAGAAGAAAAAGAGGAGAAAAATTAATACTACCAAATGCTTTTCTTCAAACACGTCAAATAAAATGACAAATATGTAAATAGACTAATGAGAGAGAGAGAGAGAGAGAGAGAGAGAGAGAAAATGAAAAGACAGAGCTATTAGTATAATTCATGAAAGGAGAGAGAGAAATAAACTTCAACTCATATCTGCAGGAAGCACTGGGCACCCTCCTTAAAGGTGGTGTCCCTATGGAGGCAGCTGGGGACACCCAAGACTGTCCTCTGTGGTTGTGTTTACAGGGGTCATCTTGGCGCTGGGTAGGACACACCAGCCTGCCCAGATGATCTTCCAGGATTGGCAGAGGGAGATTGGGGTGTTTCCAGGCAGCTGGCCTTGAGCAAGAAGGCTGCTGTAAATAGCAGGCCAGGCCCTGAGCCAGGACAACTGTAATTATAGGGCTGCCCAACCATGATTGCAGCTAAGACTGTCTTTGAAAGGTACCAGGTTCCTCTCCCCCTGTGGGTGTTGCCTTGTGGCTTTGTACCCACCTCTCAGTCTGGGGGGTGGAAGTGGTCTGAGAACACCCACGGAGCTGGCTTTAGATTTAGTTTGAATTTAGTTAAATGCATTGAATGGCTTCATTGAGTCATTTGGGCAGGTTTAGAGAGCCATGATTTAACTCGGATTATTATCTAGCAAGGCCTTACTGCCATGATGTATTGAATTCTCATCACTGATTCACTCTCCCAACTTGTTTTCCTTGCCTTTTCCTCCTTGTTAATTTTTTTTTTTTACCCAGAGGTATTTCGAGACATGATTATAATTCCTTTAGAGATCCACAAAGTTCTGTGGAAGAAAAAGTCTGGAAATCCATGAGAAGGTAAGATGGGGAAGATTGCGATACCATGATATGATAATTTATTGTTTAAAAAATTAAAAAAAAACCTATGGAATCACTGTGAGATACACAGGTACAAAGTTGTAGCTAATTGAGTTTTAGTAATACAATGTTCCAATACCCATCCCTTCACCAATGTACGTTTCTTGCCACCAATATCCCCAGTTTCCCTCCCATATTCCTCCCCCAAACCTGCCATAGTTTATGGAAGACACTTTTCTTCTCTCTCTTTATTTTTTTTTACCCCATTTTGGTTTTTAGGCAATTAGGTTTGCAATATTGTTCCTGAAAGAGTATCATTCATCACTTTCCCTCCTTTCAGCACCCAGTTTTTGTCCAGAGTGATTGATTGTTTCCAACTCTTATTGCCATAGTGGTCCCTTCTCTGCCCTAACTGTATTTCCCTCCCCACTGTAGAAAACTTACCATAGACCAGTCCTCCTGGTCCTCATTTTTATTGTCTTTGAATACTATTCTTATACTTTTTTGGGGTGATATGATACTTTATGTAAATCAAATGTTCTCTAACTTTCTCACCTGTGATGTGGGCAACAGTATAGTGTTGGATGTTAGTGAAGAGGAAGATGGGGTATAGATAAAGGGGCTTAGAAAACTGGGAAGTGCAGCTGAGGTGTCAATTATTGCTCTAAGCTTCAGGCTTGTTGGTTTGAGAAATGAAGGAGAAGAGTATAGGCTGTTCTGTGAATGTATCTCCCAGGTTCATGATTGGTATTAATGTGATGTCTGTGTGTGGGGTTTAGCTTGAGAAGAGACCACCAGTCACAGAACATGAGTCTCTGTTGAGTAAATGGGAGGAGAGAGTTGGTGATCTCATTTACTGTTGAGATTTAAATTAGATGAAGACACTAGAGGAAAATAAAAATAGTGCCAGAGGTTCCCAACTTAATTGGTCTGCTGCCCCAATTCTGGAAAAAAAAAAAAGATTACTTAGCACCTCTGTAAAAAAATCTATCTTCCTTATGAAGAATAAGAAAGAGCACCCTCGCCCTCCCGCTCCCAACTGTATCTGAGGTTACTAGCACCCTTAACTAGTATTGCCCAGCATTTCTTGCCCTGTGCTTTGGGAAATGCTAATAAAAGACCCAAATTACTTAAGGATTTCTGTTACTAAAATCCTGATAACACTGGAACCTAAAAATCCAGTTGAGTACATGAAGTTTCCTATGATTTCACAGTGGAGCGTGATCTTAGGAGCAGAAGGCAGCTTTTCTATCTGAAAATTACTGTAATTTAGCATATTAGAAAGGAAATAAAAAGCAAAACAGTGATCTGAGTAGGAGTAGAGAAAGCAAGTGACAGCATCCAGGAGTCATTTGTGATGAAAATGAGGAATAGAAGAGAAGTTACTTAAGCTGATAAAGGGTGTCTAGGAAAACTCTTTTATTTCTTGGGGGGGGGGGTAAAAGTGATGGTTCCCACTTTGCTCAGGATGGAGGAGCACAGGACCTGGATCTGTACTTTTTCAGGGTGATTTTCAGCTAGGCTGGACTGGGAGACTTCTGAAAGGTTCTAGAAACTCCTGCTGAGTTGGCCCATCTCAGATGTTTTGGTTGAGTTTGGCCTTAAAACTAAGAGTTTTAGGACTGCTGAAGTCCAGTCTTGTGTTACAATTTTTTCAAATATGTAAAAAGTTAAAGCAGCCTTTTTTATTACTTATTTTATGGAATTACTTGATTAAAACACCATGGTTACAATTGAAAATAAAAAAATACAAAAAAACTAAAAACACGATGATTACGAAATGTGACCCTTGAACTTGTTGATGGAAGGATTGGAATTTCTGGGGCTAGAATGATAGCCCAATGGGGAGGGCAGTTGCCTTGCACATGACCAACCTGGATTTGATTCCTGGGATTCAAACCACTGCCCTTCTGCATGCAAGGCAAATGCCCTACCTTTATTCTATCCCTCCGGACCACCTCCCTCAATTTCTTTCCTTCTCTATCCCCTCAATCTTATAATCTAGGCATATCTCTGCAATCCTTTGATTAACCCAGTTCTATACATCACAGGTAAGTATTTGTTTTTCTTCTTTTGACTTATTTCCCTGAACACAATATTCTCCAGTTTTATCCAAGTTTCTGTGGATTGTATGATCTTGTCCTTTCTTGCAGCAGCATAGTATCCCATTTAGTAAATATAACTCATTTTCCTTACCTACTCGTCCATCATTGGCAACCTAGGTTGCTTCCAGATCTTAGCTATTGTGTTAAGTGCTGGGGTAAATAATGGTATAATTTTGAATACATGATTTTGTGTCTTGAGATGGATACCAGAAAGTGGGATCCTGGGTCATAGGACACTTCAAGCATGTCTTTTCTGCACACCTTCTATAATTGTTTACCACAGGGGTTAAACCAGACATTGGCATCAGCAGCAAATAAGAGTTCCCTTTTCACCACACTCCATCAACAGAGATTGTCCCCAGTTGTGTCTTTTTATTTTATGAGAGGGCCTGTTTTAAACATTTTTTCTTCACCCCCAAGGAGAGAAACTGCCCACTCTGTGGTTATAATATGCTGGCTGGACTAGCTCACTTAGTTCTGGACAGCTGGGTTAACAGACGTTTATTAGTCAGATGTCCTCACAGCCCTTGGGAGGGGGACATGGCACAAGCTGAAGAGAGTGACCAACACGGGTGGGGTACAGCTTTACAGAAGGGAGAGAATCTGGGATTCTCAGGGAGAATGTCATCAACTTCTGTGGATACTTCCTCAGGTTGGCAAGGACCTGAAACTCAAGGGTATTCAGAAATAAGCATAGATAGAGTCTGGGCCTGAGAATAAAGGGCTCTTCTCATTAATGAGGCCCGCATGCAGAGGAGAACCCAATATTCTGCCTTTTTTGTCTTCCTAATTTCCTACAGATGCTCAGGTAGCAGACATTATAAAGTCAATCTTAGACTTTATTTCACATGCTACATTCACAGAAAGCCCACATGTGCTCACATTTATATATTTTAGTGCAAGGGTATGCATATATCAGGATACATATATTAAGGATCAAGTAAGATTGAAATAAAAAGGAAAAGAGGTAACTCTTCATTTTCAATGACAGAGAGCTTGTTTGGCTTTACATAAAACAAACTAATACATGATGGATTTTTTGAGTATAACTGGGAAATTAAATTCTACCTTATATTTCATAGCTACCATTCAGGAGAAAAATGTCCAGAACAAGAAGATTGTGTTGATTTTGGTCATCAATTTTGTATTTTGCTTTTGTTTAAGAAGACAAGAAAATTTGGGGGGCGGGAAAGAGATACATTTATTTCCCTTTGCTGGTTACCATCTATAATGTACAAATCAGTCAGTTTGATTGTGTGCTTATCTCCAGAACATCCTGGGGCATAATAATGGCCACTGGCCTGTGCTATGAATATATTTATAAAACATAAAATAAGCGATGCCAGAAAAATAGTACAAAAAATGAGGTGCTTATCTTGCACATGGCTGATCCAGATTTGAATCCTAGAACTGTTTGTAATCTTGTAAGCACTGCAAGAAGTGATCCCTGGGTATAGAACCAGGAGTAAGCTCTCAGTACTGCTAGATATGGCCCTTGAAATAAAACAATAAGATAATTAATGTTTTATAACCATTAATCCCTAAGCTTTGGAATGTACCAGCTTGTTAATGTTATATAGTAATAATTGGCTATCAATGGTGGGTGATGAAAACCATAATCCTAATCTTTTTTTTTTTTTTTTTAGCAGAATCTGGTCTCCAACACTTCAGACTAAGTCATATATTTGGAGTGTACCTTTTGTCTGAGAAGTTCCACATATTTTGGTGCTGGCTTGGGTTCTGGAGATCTGGTACATCTTGTGTGTGAATCCTACTTGTGGAAGGCCAAGGAGGCCTGTTCCTATGGCCTTTCAGCACTCTAGTTTTCACTGTGATAAAGTTATGATGAGTGAGTCTGAAAGGTTTAAGGCTAGTGAGTCCTTTCAGCCATTGCATACTGACTGCAATTAACACAATAACAAGCACATCAGTAGGAGAAACTGAAGCTATTTTAGTGGCTAAAATTGCTCTTAGTAACTGAACATGGTGAAATGAGAAGAGTGAATTTAGACACTTGAGAACAGCATCATTAAGGTAGGAAAGAAATCATCTGATATGTTTATCGACCATCACATCATAAGATAAGACAGTTTTAATACTTCCGCTGGAAAAAAGAGACCCAAAACATTTCTCTCTAAGACTCAAAACGAGATTTTTTTTTGCCTTTCCAACCCAGTTCCACTATTTTACATGGCTCTTTGAATTAGACTTGTCTTTAGGAAAGTTCCCTAGAAAATACTTTGAAAAGGAGAGAATTTTCCAGACAGATTTTTGTGGCTTTCCCAACTAGTAAAGAAGTTAAAAAAAATGTACCTTCTTCAGCTTGTAGTTAGGGTTATCAGATACATCTTCTGACAAGAAAAGCTTGTTGCTTTCTACAAGATTAGTGGGTCTTCATGTTTAGGGTTAATTATTTTAACATTAACTAGAACCTCTCCTCCAACCAGTTGTCTTGAAACAGGGTCTTATCTGCCTGTGTTCTCCATTTGGGCACAGCCTGGGAACATGGCCCTTCACACACACCTTGGATCATGTGTTTCACACTACGCCAAGTATAACTTGCTTTTTATAGCATATATATCCTTGAGATAAATGTCACTTAAAAATGGATTCCTATTTTAGGAGCCCCAAAATGTGGGCTCTGTTGAAACTGAGCTCTGGCCAACTCCTGACTTGGGAACACTCAGCAGCTCTTTCTGTCACCAAGTAACTGTTCTTTTGCCAGTTCTCCAAGTCCTACCCATTGGGTGTTCCACCACCTATGAAGTCATTCAATGTCCCCATTATCATGTTTACAATGTTGAAATGCAAACCAGCTAGGTGTTACCTACTTTGTTTTTTGAGAATTTGGTTGACTATATAACTACTTTTAGACATTGCCTTACAAATAGCCTTTATCTTTGAAAAGACAGATTTCTGAATTTATCCATTTTCCAATCTGGGCTGGACCAAATCATGTTTATATTTTGTTCAGTTGAACTTAATACATAATGAACAGTAGGATATCTGTCATCGTGTTCAGTATTGAATAAATTCTTTTAACTTGTGGTCTTGTCTTTTAGGGACTTTCATATAGTTGAAGTGAGGTAAATGTTACACCTATACAGTAGGTGAAAAAAAAAAGGCAGAATTGGATCAAAAGGATAGAAAGAGAGATGGAGGACTTGAGGTCCTGTGATGCTTGATTTATTCAAAATTGATGTCATGATGGCAGATGATGCTTATAACTTTCCCATATGTGACATATTAATCTCTGTAGATTGAGGCATAGACCATGAGCTTACTTGCCTAGTGAGGAATGTGACTCAGGCCATTTTCTTTCTGGAACACTTTTCCTAGCAGTATTCTTCTCCCCAATTATGTTTGAAAGCTTCACTTACCGCTGGCTTTGTTTCTGTGGGTACTTTATTTCCCAGTGTCCTGCTAATATCTGGAACCATGTCTCCTCTGGCAACAGTTTCCTAACTGTCCCTCGTAGAGGTAATTGAGCATGAGAGAGTGATCTACTAACACTGTTTTTTTTTTTTTTGGCCACATTCAGTGGCACTCAGGGCTTACTCCTGACTCTAGGGCTCAGGAATCACTCTTGGCAGATTCAGGGATTATATAAGATTCTGGGGATCAAACCAGAGTTGACTGTATGCAAGACAAGTGCCCTACCTGCTGTACTGTTGCTCCAGCCCTGGCTGACACTTATTATTTTCCTTTTTATCTGTCCTGTGATTGAAATCTTGGTGCCTGTGATACCTATCCCCTCTTCTCCATTCTTCCCCTGGGACCATTGATTCTGAAATTCCTGTTATTTCTTCATAAAACTAAAAATACCTGGAAATAGACCACAGCTGATAACTGTTTGATTCCCTTGATCCAAGAACACATTCATGTTCAGAGCAGAATAATGAATGACTCTACTCAGGTAATAGAATTTTCACAATAATTAATTGAGTTAATATGCGAATATCACTTAGCATAGCTATAGGCACATGATGAGCTTTCTAAAACATGTAAAATATTACTATTAATGTTCTTGAAACCATTGGATCATATTGTAAGCATGCTAAATGTACCCTTGTTGTAGACTATTCATTTTCTATAAGTGACATTAACATGTAAAACTACTGACAGCATGTTAGGGAACATGTAAATGTTCAATACTTGTTAACTCTCTAATATATACCTTCAAAGTGGTTTTACAGGCTAGGGTTCTATGTTAAAAACTATCTTGGAGGTATATATGTTTGCTAAAATCGAAATATATTTACTTGGCTTTTGGGTCACATTCAGTGATGCCCAGAGCTTTACTCCTGGCTCAGTGTTTACAGATTACTCCTTACAAGGCTAAGGAGACTGCATGGGTGCCAGGGATTACACTCAGGTTGGCTGTATGCAAGGTTAAAGCCCTTACTAATGTCCCATTGCTCCAGTTCTAAAGGTGGGATGCAATGCAACACCACATAAAACCAAAGTTGCTTTTCCAGGAGCTAGCAGTGCTATTCCCAGTAAAGTACTTTAAACAGCCATGTTTTCTCTGTGGTTTGTTTGGTCCTGTGCATCTTCTTAAAAAACTCTTTTGTCCTCTGTCTCCTCTGGGCTAAAGACATGGTAAATGGTAAATGTGCTGGGTCCAACAGGGACCACCAACCAGCAAATGTCCATGGAGGAGAACTTGTTCCCTTTTTGCATGTGTTAGGTATGGAATGGCATAAATAGACCAAAGCGAAGAACAAGAGAGAAAGAAATAGAAACATATACAAACAGGATGAACTATAAAGAGATTCAGGCTCTAGAAAGAGGGCAGGCCAGTAACAAAAGGAATCAAGTTAAGAATAGCCCTTCCTACACTGCTTCTGCCTGGGCTTCGTCTGCTTCTTGGGGAGTATGACTTTGGGGAAGTCCCAGCCAAGAAGTTTGAATTGTAGTTCCCATGGCAACAGGCTCTGCCTCGACAGCACTTTTCTTACTTTATTTTAATTTTTTAGTCCAAATAAGAATCCACTAAGACTCCTAGAAAAAGAAGTCAACTTTTAATGAAGCTTGTCTCATGGTTTCCCAGGACCCAAGAAGCTCCTTTCTTGTGGGGACTCATTGCAGGCTTCCAGGCATGGTTAATTTTCCTTAATTGTGCACTGATTATGGCAGGAGAAAAAACAGAGCCTGGAGAATCCTGTAATTACCCAAGTGGTGGAAAAATCTCCAAGTCAAAGTTATGCTTGAGGCATTTTGATCATACCATTTAGCAGTGATGAAACTATGGACCCTGTATGGAAGAATGGCAAGCAATGAATATGTGGAAGTACCCCCAGCAATGAGACTCCATGCCCATGCCAGAGGGCTGCAGGAAAGAGATGATGAAGGTTCCAGTGAGGAGGTTTCCATGCTGCCAACATGCCTCATCTTGACTTTTCATCAACCTCATGCTGATTTCAGTCTGTTGCTTCAAATTTTACTGTTATATGTGCTCACCTCCCAGCACACACATGGTTAAAGATTTTGTCTTTAGGGCTAGAGAGATAGCACAATGGGTAAGGCACTTTCCTTGCATGTGACCAACTTGGGTTTGATCCCCAATACTGCATCTAGTCTCTTGAGCACCACCAAGAAAGATTCCTGAGTGCAGAGCCAGAAGTTACCCTTGAGAATCAAGTGTGCCCCAACAACAAAAACAAACAAAAAAAACTAGCTTCTTTGAAAAAAATGTCATGAAGATGTGATGGGTGACCTTTGTACTCCCCTTGCCCTCAGCTTTAGACATCTTGATCAATTTGTGAACTCTCTCTTGAGACCTTGTTTTGACAGACTCAACAGTGGGGCAAATATTAGACCTGTGGCTGTTTGGGAAAAAAGACATTTTTCTGGGTAAATAATTTGTTCTTTGTGATAATGGTTTTCTTTTTTTTATTTTAAATAGGGCATGGGGATGGTCAGAAGAACTGTTAAAGAACCTCTCTCTTGGGTATTAGACAGTTCGGAAAAGAAAATGAGAGCTTTTCTCACTTTGATAAATTATCTTATCTTCTGTGTTTGGTTGGTCTTTTGGCTCATCTCAAATATGTTTTCTTAATTATTTTTTATTATTAATATATTCAAACACCTTGATTACAAATATGATTGTAGTTACATTTAACTCTCAGAAAGCTTTCTTGCATTCCCTCCTTAAATGAAATTTTCTCATTTTTTCTCTAGCATTTATTAATGATCTCTCTCTGTCTCTTTCTCTCTCTTCCCCTAGTCTCTTCTGCTAATTTCGTCCACTTCACAGATGTACTTAATCCCTATAACAGCCCTTGAATGACAATTCTTGTTCCAGTTTTTTAGATGAGGAGGTAGTGAATCTGAGACTAATAAACATTTTATGAGCTCTCAATCCGGATGTTTCATTGAGTGCTTGAGACATATCCAGTAGTGCTTGGGGCTTACTCTTGGCTCTGTGCTCAGGAATTGCTCCTGGTGGATCCAGGAGACCAGCTGTATTATTACTATGACCCCCTCTATATTATTATTTGTTTTGGTTTTGGGGTCTTACCCAGTTGTGTTTAGGAATTACTTCCAGCTTGGTGCTTGGGGTCCATGAGGTGCTGGGATCTAGTACAGGTGTCCTAGCTACAGAACAAGGGCTCAGTTAATTGATCTTTCTCTGTCTCTCTGTCTTTATCTTGTCCTGTCTTCTCTTCTCTTCTCTTCTCTTCTCTTCTCTTCTCTTCTCTTCTCTTCTCTTCTCTTCTCTTCTCTTCTCTTCTCTTCTCTTCTCTTCTCTTCTCTTCTCTTCTCTTCTCTTCTCTTCTCTTCTCTTCTCTTCTCTTCTTTTCTCTTCTCTTCTCTCTCTCATCCCAGGACAGATATTCTTAAATGAGGGGGATTATTCTGTATTGTCCAGGCCCAACTCTAGGAGACAGCAAGGATGGTTTCTTGCTCTTTTGATAGGTGTATGCATTTTTGCCATCAGCTGAGAGAGGGGACTGTATGTGTGTGGTGGTGGTGGGGGACTCACAGGAGTTCTCTTTATACCTGGCTCTTTGTAGGCTTAATTTCTCTCCTTAGATGTGCTCTGTTTTTCCCAAGAGAATATCAGAGCCTTAAAATGAGAGACTCTGCTCTCTACCTCCCATGATCCCCCAACCCTGGCCACGTGGAATGGGCTTAGGACATCATATTTGAGGTGGACAACCTGGTTTACAGTTCAGCCTTTAGAACTTAAGAGCCAAGTAATTTCCTCACTGGCCATTGATAGGACCTAGTTTTCTGAGATGTGTGAAAGAACTGAAATGCATGTTTTAAGATGGCAGATCCTATTGAGCTTGGCATTTGGGGGTCAGGATAGAATGCTCAATAAGAAAGAGGGTAGTTGTTTGAGAAATGATGGGTGATTATTTTTAGATCATGCTTTGTATTTTACTGAAGTTCATTGAACAAATAAACAGGGTTTTTAAGAGCTCATTGAAGTATTATCAAGGGCATAAGTACTGTTTTTTTTCTAAAAGTTAATTTCTAGGCTGCCACCCCCAGGGAACCTCTCATTTCTACCTCTAATCAGGTCCCCAGATCTGCAAACCCAGAATAAAATTGCCTCAGTCTCCCCCAGCAGCTGCCACTGATTCCAAACTGGGATGCCATCTCATCTCTTTTTTTCTGCACACTGGGAAAAAAATGGCTTGAGGCAGAGCCATGTGGTGTAACTGGAAAACAAATTTAAGGCTTCCCAGGCTCTGAGCCTGCCACCACGAGAGGGACTTGGGGCCCCATGTGTATAGTCTTCCTGTGCTGGTACCAGCTGTTGATGTGTCTAAGCAGTTAGAGTAAGTGCTGGGCTCAAGACTCTACGGATGAAGCTCCAGGCTGCAGGAGGGTGAGTGCCTGAAGCCAGGTTAACACCCCCCTCCTTGTTCCCCCATCTCAGGAATAGCCTTTTGTGCTTTTCCCAGTCTGGCTCTGAGGGGGTGCTTCAGATCATGGGAGGACTGCCTCAGTCTCTGAGAGCTCTCTGCAGAGAATGCTTGCCAGTGTGAGTGGCAAGGAAAGTTAGTTGCAAAGGACACACTAGGATGGGTTCCTATTAGGAGATGAATTTCAGCTTTTTCTTGGTAGTGCAGACAGGTTTATTCTTCAGAGCCCTTAGAGCCTAAGGTCCAGTCTCTGTAAATTTAAAGCCCAGGACCAGAAAGGTGAGGGAGGGCATGGAGGTGTCTCTCAGTGCCTCTTTTTGTCCCCACAGCATACCTGCCATGATATCAGAGGCTGAGAACTTCTCGGTGACAGAGTTTGTCCTCGCAGGCTTAACCGATCAGCCGGCACTCCAGCGGCCACTCTTCTTCCTGTTCCTGGCTTTCTACTTGGTCACCGTGGTAGGGAACCTGGGCCTAGTCATCCTAATTGGGCTCAACTCCCACCTGCACACCCCCATGTACTTTTTCCTCTTCAACTTGTCCTTCATAGACTTCTGCTACTCCACGGTCATCTCTCCCAAACTGCTGATGAGTTTCATCTTGAAGAAGAACATCATCTCCTACGCAGGTTGCATGGCCCAACTCTTCTTCTTTCTCTTCTTCGTTGTCTCAGAGTCCTTTATTCTGTCCGCCATGGCTTATGACCGCTACGTGGCCATCTGCAACCCACTTATGTACACCACCAGCATGTCACCCCACACCTGCTTGCTTCTGTTGGTGGGAGTCTACGTGATGGGCTTTGCAGGGGCCATGGCTCACACAGCCTGTATGGTTCAGCTGACCTTCTGTGCCCACAATCTGGTCAACCATTACATGTGCGACATCCTTCCCCTCCTGGAGCGTGCCTGCAGCAGCACTGCCGTCAACGAGCTGGTAGTTTTCATTGTGGTGGGCATTGATATTGGGGTGCCCACAGTCACCATATTCATCTCCTATGCCCTCATTCTTTCTAGCATCCTCCGTATTAACTCCACACAGGGCAGGTCCAAGGCCTTCAGCACTTGCAGCTCCCACATCATGGCCGTTTCTCTCTTCTTTGGGTCCGGGGCATTTATGTACCTCAAACCATCCTCACTCTTACCCATGAACCAGGGTAAAGTGTCCTCCCTGTTCTATACTATTGTGGTGCCCATGCTCAACCCGTTGATCTACAGCCTGAGGAATAAGGATGTCAAAGTGGCCCTGAGAAAAACCTTGGGGAAAAAATCATTCTGAGGAAGAGGCAAGGTTTAGGAAAGTCCGCCCCAACTCGTTGACTTAAATGTCTTTGTTTGCATGAAGGAAAATTTAACTTGGTCTGGAACAAGCTGAATTCATACCAAAAAGAAAGATTCTTCAAAGGAAGTCACACTCAATGGGCCTAAAGAAGCATTTAATCTTCCCAACTCCTATGTCTGAGAACAGCCACAGGCATATGCCTTGTCCAATTCTGTCAATCAGCATCTCAGCTGTTGGACTGTGACTAGAGTTTGGGCTCACTTTTTTCATAAATTTGCTACTGGTCAACTATACTACGCAGTTGTAGGAGAGATGACCTTGCAGCCCTGTAGGTTTGGGAGTGTCACTACATTTCCAGGGATCTTGGGTTCTAAAAGCAGGTGGGTGCTTTCTGGTAGGGATCATTTCTTCCCTCTTCCAGCCCTAGAGGAGATTATTTCAAACAGGAGCTGGACTCAGATGTGAAAATCTGGTTTTATCTGCAGAACCTTCTTGCCACTTTTCTTTTCTTTTTTCCTGCCACTTTTCAAGGACTAATTTTGTTTTTTTTTTTTTGCTTTTTGGGTCACACCCGGCAGTGCTCAGGGGTTATTCCTGGCTCCAGGCTCAGAAATTGCTCCTGGCAGGCACGGGGGACCATATGGGGCGCCGGGATTCGAACAGATGACCTCCTGCATGAAAGGCAAACGCCTTACCTCCATGCTATCTCTCCGGCCCCTCAAGGACTAATTTTAAGTACCACTTTCCCTGAGGTAAGAGGTAGAGGATTTTGTTGAAATGCTATTTATTTTACTGACCAGAAATTTTTTTTTAGCTTTTCAGTACCCACAGGAGAGACCCAAGGAATAGAGGGGAGGGTTCAATGACTCCCATGCCAGTGGGTTGGTGCTTCTGGGACTTGGTCAGAGGAGGTGTGAGGAGAAGTGATGTACTATGGAAGGCTTCAGAGAAAGTGCTGAGGTTTGAAAGGGTGATATTTGGGAACTTTCATTCTCCTTGCCATATGTCCACCTTGTACCTTTAAAACTAGGCAGAATTTTGAGTGATTCAAGGAGCTATAGACTATTCTAGAGCCACAGAGACAGTTAGTGGTCTAGAGGGAAAGTGGCTGCCGAGTATCCTGGTGCTGCCCATGAAACTTGGGGGTGTTCTCTGTGTACCTCCCTAGATCAACTTTATGACCTTTGTATCTTACTCCCCATTTTTTCTTGTTGGCCTTCTGAGCTTCCTTTGTGGTTTCTCTCTACCATTCCCTTCCTGATTCTCTATGAAGTCTTTCCTACTGTTTTCCTACTTTGCTTCAGAAACTTGTCTGCTCTCTGTCGGGTCTGGTGAAGGGGTTGGGGCAGTTTGACTCTGGTGTGTGAAAACACACAGGTGATGACATTGTGTAAAAGGACTTGGGGGAGCTTTTTGGTCTCAATAAAGCTTGTCTAGAAGTAAAAATAACCATGCCAGCATTGTAAGTTTTTACTTACTGGGAAAACTGTTTCTAACTGATACGATTATCTAGGAAGGTTGATTTCTGCTTGAGAAAATAAAGTTTTGGAGGGGTAGAGAGTTCTGTTCATGAGGCTGGTAAAAAGGTACACAGTAAATTCAGAGTGAAAAGAAAGAGAGAGAATATGATATGTCAGGAGAATCTCTGGGCAGTGAATTGTTCATGTGAGAGAAGTGAGTGATGGGGCAGAGAAAGAGTTGATGAAGATGTCAATGCCAAACTGAGGTAGGTGGAACTGAGAGAAATTGGAACCTTCATTTCTGCTAAACAGTGAGCTCACCTTGAGAAAAATTATTTGATATCTCTTGAGTATTAGTAGCTTCTGGTTAAAAACATTTTCCCCCACAGACAATAAAATGCTAATCGCTCAATATGTTTTATTTTCATTTCTATTAGATGCCCTTTTCCAACATAAGTATTAGCACTGGTGTTAATTTATTGGGGGATATAAAATTGTTGCTTCCCTCTCTGGGTACTTGCATGTTCAAAAGAAAAATAATGGTTGGTTTGTGTTCCAGCCCAGGAATGTGGCCAGCTGGCACCAGTCTTTTGGTCCCCAGAAAGATGTCACAGGGGTGGACCCTGTGGCTTCCTAAGGTAAGTTCAAGGACAGATACCTCTACTAAATAGAATTCTAGGAAGTCAGGAAGAGTTGGTTGAGGAGGAGGATGGTTCAAGAGTAAAGACTCCATTTGTCAGGCTTGGATGTAGCTGGTCTCAGAGCAGGACTCTCTTTAGGAAGGAGGTCGTAGAATTTGCTCTCCAAACCCAGATGCTGGGGCTGGAGTGATAGCACAGCATAGGGTGTTTGCTTTGAATACTGCTGACTTCGACGGACCCGAGTTCATTCCCTAGCATCCCATATGGCCCCCTGAACCTGCCAGTAGTGATTTCTGAGTGCAGAGCCAGGAGTAACTAACCCCTGAGCACCACAGGATGTGGCCAAAGAAAACAAAAGCAAAGCAAACCCAGATGCTCTGGAGAGTAAGAAAGTACATTGCTAATAATCATACAGTGATAAAGATGAGAATGAAAATTGGTCTAGGAAGAAAATTCAGCTGCTGGTCTGAGGCACTGTCAGTCTTCTCTCTCTCTCTCTCTCTCTCTCTCTCTCTCTCTCTCTCTTTCTCTCTCTCTTTCTCTCCTGGGACTTTAGTCTTCTGGATGCACCCTTATTCCCATATGATGAGATTTCATTTACATCCCAACTAGCAGGAAGACAAACGGGTGAGGAAAGATAAAGTGATGTTCACTAATCAAGGAACAACTTCTGCTGATAACCATTAGTTGCCCCTCTTGGCAGCTAATTAAAGACCTAGAGTTTAATTTCAGACCCATGTCCTAGCAATTTAGGATTTTGTTAAGCAATTGATGAGGGGTAATGGCTGCTGGGTGGGTAATTAGGTCTCAACCAAGGGAGAGAATTGATTCCACTTTGAAGAGGGCGCAGCATAGAAGCAAGAATTGTGTATCCTTGATTTTGTTCTGTTATTTGGTTCACTCCTCAAGAAGAGGGTAAATAACTCTGACAGCTGATACTGAAAACATACTGAGAAGTTGAGGGGCTGAAGAGATTGTCTAGGGATATGTGCCAGATTCACTTTGATCAGGGTGTCACATGGCCTCCTGAGCATCATGGGGTGTATTTTTGGAGACCCTTGGCATCAAGGTTTTAGCATGATCTGCCAGCCCAGTTGTCTAAGTATCAATAGGAGTGTCCCCTGGACTTCCAGGAACACAGCTTGGAAACTACCCACTCCCCACCCACATGCCCAACCCAAAACAATGGAGAAATAGATGAAATTACCTAATTCTTTACCACTGGCTTGTTGATATTGGATTAAGGCAAACTATTGGCAAGAGTAAGGGACTTCTATGTGATTTATTTTCCCCAGCTTCTTCAACTATCCTTTACTGGATGAATTTAGGGACCGCATCGTAGCAAAGAGATTTGAGTCCTAATGTATTTCCTGCTAAAGTTTTACTCTTACTGAAGATGAAGTGCTAATTTGATCTCTTATTCCCCTATCCATTTTATTTCCAACTTATACATTCGTCCAAGATATATCTACACAGAGAAAATGCCTGGAAATGTTGTGTGTCTTTGCCTCTACCTTTCCTTTCTTTGTTATGATAGCTTAGGTATAAGATTGCAATTGTGTTTAAGTTTACAGTCTTATTTTAAACCACTACCAAATGCCCCATGAAAATGCTTTAAGACCCTCCAATCCTGTCCTTAGGCCAGCTCTGTTCCAACTTTTCTTCTCCTCCTCTTTCACGGATTTTTGATCAGCAGTCCTGGTTTGAAAACATACCATAACCTCACTTTATTACAACTTTATTAAAAATCCAAGTGCCCTGGACTTTCCAACTGTTTCTTTAGTTACTTCTGGTCTACTTCATCATTCCCCATACCCTCCAACTGGTATTCTTGGGTCTCCAAGTGTTCATTCTTTTAATCTTTTTTTTTGGATTCTTATCTTTGTTCTCAAAAGTTAAATCTCTATGAAGGAGAGGGAGAGGGAATGATAATGCTCCTTCCTTAGTCTCTACTTCATAGTCATATCTGCTTCTTTAGCCTATATAATTGCTAAGATTTATGTTAACTAGAGCTGAATCTCTCTCTCTCTCAGCTTTGGGATACTCTCCTTGAGTGGTGGGTTGGTAGATTATTAAAAACTAGCGTTTATTTTCTCCAATTTAGGTGTTTGAGACTTTAAAATTAGAAAGAAAACAGATAGACTAGAGAAAAACAAGCTGAAGTGTATTACTCATGCACGGTGTATACTCACAAGAGTACTCAGAGATGACAACTCTGAGCATGTGGCATTAAATATTATTGTAACAAAAGCAATACAACTGTAGAGAGATGAACATGACAAAGGAAATGTAAGATTTTGGTGATAAATTGTGGACATTAAATAGATGGGGGACATTGAAAGAAGATATTTACAAGTTAGTAAGGTTTGTTTGATAGATTCTACTGGGCTGAGACATTTATGCACTTATGAATTTATGATATGAAGTACATAGGAGGGGAAAGAACTTTTTCTGCGCTGACTTATTTTTAGTTAAAAATAATCATTATCTTTGGGGGGAAATACTAAGTACTTTTGGGAAATAATAGAACTCATTATTGGGACCTACAATGACACCAAGTTTAAAGTCGCTGAGACTGAACAGAATCTACAAAAGGAGGTCATGAACAGAGGTGTTCACTGAACAGTGAGATTTGATGAACAACACTTTATAGAAAAGAGAAAACATAGAAAATTCCTTGTCTTCTTAAGATAACCAATTAGATAATCTAATTAACATATAATTTTTATTTTATACATTTACTTGACACATGCATATTGTGTTTAAAATAAGTATTAAGATATAAAGACTGTAAAATAAACTAAATAGATATTAGATGATTAAATTAGGTGAGAAAATTTCAAAAAATTGCATACATAGAAATATATGGGCAAAGTTCTCTGCTACTGTGCAATACAATAAAAACTTGAACACCAAATTAGGAAACAAAATTATTTAAATATTAAAAACACATCCAAAGGAGAGATAGCACAGCGGTAGGGCATTTGCCTTGCATGCAGTGAACCCAGGTGGGACCTGGTTCGATTCCCAGCATCTCATATGATCCCCGGAGCCTGCCAGGAGCTATTTCTTATATATATATATATATATTTATATATATATATATATTTTTTTTTTTTTGGTTTTTGGGCCACACCCGGCGGTGCTCAGGGGTTACTCCTGGCTGTCTGCTCAGAAATAGGTCCTGGCAGGCACGAGGGACCATCAGGATTCGAACCAACCACCTTTGGTCCTGGATTGGCTGCTTGCAAGGCAAGCGCCGCTGTGCTATCTCTTCGGGCCCTATTTCTTATTTTTTTAAACTTTATTTATTTTTATTTATTGATTGATTGATTGGTATTTGGGCCACACCCAGCAGTGCTCAGGGGTTACTTCTCACTCAGCACTCAGAAGTCACCCCTTGTAGGCTGGTGGTTCATATGGGTGCTGGAAATCGAACCAGGTTCCTCCTGGGTCGGCTGCATGCAAGGCAAATGCCCTACCTTTGTGCTATCTCTCCAACCCCCAGGAGTGATTTCTGAGCTCAGAGCCAGAAGTAATCCCTGAGTGCCACTGGGTGTGGCCCAAAAACCAATCAACCAATCAATCTAAAGTTAAAAAAAAACTCTCCGTAAGCAATTTGAGATATAGTATAGGGGTTAATATGCAGCTATACTATATGGATTTAAACAAGGTTGAACCCTGGTTTATCTCCTGCACTCCTGAGCACAGAACCAGGAATAAGTTCTGAGTTCTGCTGTGGGTAGTCTGAGAAAACAAACAGAAAGCTCTCATAAAAGTTATTTGCTGATCAAAAAATTACAAAACTACAAAATGGACACTTTATTCTTATGAATATGTGTATATAGTTAAGAAAAACTATCAATAAACAGAATAAGGGAAATGGTTTTTATTGAATGAAAGTAACTGAAGCACTTAATAGATAAATTATCACACATCTTAGGTATTGAAAGTAAAAATGCAAATGATTTTATAGATCAATTTAAAGCTATAGAAGGACAAATACAAATATAGAAGGACAAATTCTCTGTGGTACACAGAGAAACAAAACAAGGCAAGACATCTAATAATAACAAATGCTTCATTGTTCATTACAAAACTGAGATTCCCTAGCAAGGCAAGGAGTTAGTGGTGTGAATAGAAGCAGCCTAGAAGTAGAGTAAGGACATTGGTGAAATTACCTTACATCAAAAGCACAAATGTAAATGCTATTGTAAACAGGTAACCCAAACTATAATAAATGCATTTAATGCTGTAAAACATTTCGGTGAGAATGTGTATGCATTGTATATGTTTACTTACTGGTTTTTGGATAACACCTGTTGGTGTTCAGGGGCTACTCCTGGTTCTGAATTCAGGAATGAGTCATTTTAGTCTCCTGAGATCATAGAGGAATTGAGCCTGTCTTTGGCCATGTGCAACACAAATGCCTTTCCTGCTGCATTCCAACCCTGGTGAGAATATCTGAAAGACTTTCCTTTTGATATCATTGGCTCTAAAGTATGTCAAATAAGGATGTTCTTTTGTGATATATCTCAGACCCTTGGGATTTATGAACTTTTGTTAAACAGCTTTAAGTTTAAGTTGGTTACAACTTTTTTGGGAGGTGGTCACACCTGGTAGTTAGTGCTCAGGGTTTATTTTTGGCTCTTGAATTCAGAAATTAATCCTGGAAGGATTGGAGACCATATGGTATGCTAGGGGAATCGACCCTAGGCCAACAGTGTACAAGGGAAATGCCCTACCCCACTGTGCTATAGCTCCAATTACAAGGTTACAAATTCTTTTATAATGAATAAATTTATGTCAAAGGTTATAAGGTAAGATTTGAACTTAGGGAACACATAAGCTGTTATGTTCGTAGTCCTTTCTAGAAACACCTGTTGTAGTAACATTAATTCAAATTATTATAGCAGAAACATTAGTGTGCCAACTCCTTCAGTCTGACAGTAACTATGGTACTCCAGGCATGTTTCTGATGTTGAAGCCAGATCAGTCAGTAAAAACTGCATCTAACATTCTTGTGATTTTTTTTCATATTTTAACCATTTATTCACATGTCCTGAAAATGTCACACCTTACTCAGTCTCTTCACCACATGGCCTAGTCTGTGGCCCATAGGTTTTGCCATTAGGTATATTACATCTGTTTAAATTTTGCTCTTAAGTACATCATTTTTGAAAGCTTGTGTTGCACTGATGTGCTGAATATTTTAAATACAAGTAGTTATGTAAGAAAAATTCATGGATATAATGATTTTAGAGACCTGAAAAAAGAGGCAAAATATAAGTTTTCAGCACAAAAGCATGCCTTAAGAACCAGCATCACTGAGTCACCAGCACAACCTGGTGGCCATGGGAAAGAATTTCTTGATTCTGCTTGGAAAGTTTCTTCCAGGCCCTTGCCTTGGCCCTCAATTTTATTGTAAGAATTAAATTCCTGTGGCATTTCACCCTGAATTTGAGATGGCAGATTGGGGGTCTCCAGAAGCCTTGGATTGTGTTAAAGAACCCAGTGGAGTTTACTCTTCCACTGACCCCTTTACACATGTTTCTGGCTGGTATGTATAGAGTAAGGGGATGGAAGCTGCACCCCTATCCCCATCTAGCTTCTCTAAAACTGACAGCTTCCCTGTGCTCAGAACCCAGAGTCCAGCACAGGTCACCCAGAGTAGACATTTCCTTGAAGACTATCACTAGCTCCTGACACAGAATTTCATTCCATTGTCCCCCATTTTCCACTTCCCACACACATTCTGCTACTTTTTGGATACTGCCACTTTTGTTGCTTTCTTCTTTTTTTACATATTCATCAAAAAAGTTTTACATGAGCACCCAAGATGTTGTGCATGTGACACTGGGAATACAACCATCAACTTTGCAGGTGGAGCTCCCTTTTCAGACGTGTCTACTCCAACAAGTAACTATAAATGTCAAGAGGTGATTTCACACTTTGGTGAATGGCTCAAGCTCATCTCTTCATTCGTCACCAGGATCCCATCTATTTTGTACTTCTTTGAATTCTTGATTTGAAAAAAACGTATTGATTTTACTATATTTGGAAGACAACATGGTCTTGAGTTTTAGATAAAACTGTGTTTTAGATGAGACTGTGACTTGATCTAAACTATACCACAAACAAAACATGTTTGAGTGAGTCACAGAATGTATATTAAATATATATTCACAGAATAATTAAAATATATTAAATATATTATGTATTAAATATATTCTTCTTACCATGTTAAAGATTGATTCTACATGTATGTATATGCAAATATGTATATACTACAGCTCTCATTTTAATGTACATGAATGTTTTTAAATTTAGATGTCATTTTTTCCCTTTCTGCTCAGAGTTATCTGAGCCCTAATTGCTACAGGGTGGTGTTAGTCTTAATTAAATGCATACTCTTAGAAAGGAGTGTGGAAATGTTGGGGAATATGATGAGTTGGAGAGAGATTTCTGGAGGGATAGTTTGTCTAAGGTAACTTCAATCGATGCTATAAGAATAGAAATGAGATTCAATAATGTGTTTGTGTGTTCAAGCAATGTGTGTACAAAGACTATTATTTTTGTTCTTTTGGAGAAAATGTGGTGGGTGGGTGGGGAAAGCTCAGTTTAACAACCTGGCAACAGTGTTCTTAGTTTACAATTTTCTTCAGGGTTTTCTTCAGGGCATGTTTGACATCCTTGTTTCTTAGACTATATATAAGGGGATTTAACATGGGCACTACATTGGTATAAAATATGGAGAAGAACCTGCCTTGGCTAAAGGAGCCATTAGAGGAGGTCTTGAGATGTGTGAACATCCCAGAACCATAGAAGAGGGCAACAGTGGCTATGTGGGAGCTGCAGGTGCTAAAGGCTTTGGACATCCCCTGTGAAGATGACATGCGTAGGATATTAGAGAGGATTAAAGCATAAGAAATAAGAATAATGAAGCTGGACATGATTACAACGGTGCTTACAATGATGGAATCCACCAACTCATTGACATAGGTGCTGCTGCAGGAGAGTTGGAGGAGGGGGAAGATGTCACACATGTAATGGTTGATGATGTTAGAATCACAAAAGGATAGTCTGACCATGTCCCCTGTGTGGGCCATGGCTCCAGCAAAGCCCATTACATAGGAGCCAAACATCAGCAGAGAGCAGACCAGAGGGGACATGGTGGTAGTGTATGTGAGGGGCTGACAGATAGCCACATAGCGGTCATAGGCCATGGCTGTCAACACGTAGCATTCCGTGTGGACAAAGAAACAAAAAAAAAATAACTGAGCCATGCAGCCTGCAAAGGAGATGATATTCTTTGTGACAAAGCTCACCAGCATTTTTGGGGTGATAATCAAAGAGTGACAGAGATCTATGAAGGAGAGATTGAAGATGAAAAAGTACATGGGTGTGTGAAGGTGAGAATTCAGGCATATAAGATTAATTAGGCTAAAATTTCCTACCACTGTGATCAAATAGTTCATTAAGAAGAGGAAGAAGAAGGGCCACTGGAGTTGAGGTTGATCTGTGATTCCTACTAGGATAAACTCGGTGACTGAAGTTGAGTTTTCCATCACTGTTCTTTACAGGGGACTGATCTGTGAGAGAAGAGAAAAACATCAGAAAGAGCCCCAGTTATTTTAGAGTTAAGACTCATTCCAATGCATCTCAAGTGTGACTTTTAGGGCAGATATTAACTCCTCATTTGCCCTGAGCTGACAAAGTCATTTGTAGTCTTTGATAATGGTCACTAAAAGCCATGCCTCATTTGAGAGTTAAGAAAACAACATTTTGAAGAGATGCTTAGGCTCCACAAAGTCACTCAGCCAGAGAACAATAGAGCCAGGTGTTGTGCCTGGGACAGTTCCTAGGGCAACACCTGAAGCTCAGAGACAGTGATCTCTGCTGGGCTGATGGCATCCCTCTCTTTCCTTCAGCCTGTCAGAAGCTCAGTACCTGGCTTGGTAGAAGGGCTGAGCCTGCCTGCCATTATCCCACCCACTTTCTTTATCTGATCTTACCTCAAAATACAATGAATTAGGGGCCAGAGAGAGGTTATGCACCATTAGGGTTACTTTCATATTGCTTTTGTTTTGGTTTTTGGGTCACACACAGCAGGGCTCAGGGGTTACTCCTGGCTCTATGCTCAGAAATCTCTCCTGGCAGGCTCAGGGGACCATATGGGACACCGGGATTCGAACCACCGACCTTCTGCATGTGAAGCAAACACCTTACCTCCATGCTATCTCTCTGGTCCTACTTTCATATTGCTGACCCTGGTTTGACCCCAAGGATTCCATATTATTTCCTGAGTCCACCATAACTTATCCTTGAGCATCCCCAAGTTTGACCCCAAACCAAAACAGTGTGGAATGACTTTTCCACCTTTCCATGGCTATTAGAGTGAAGGAGATTCAGCCTCTGACTTCTTTCTGCTTAGCCACCTCACTACTGTCATACCTGAGCTGTTCTTTTCCACGTCTGGTCCTGAAAGGAGAACAGGGTTCTGCCAAGGTTCCAATAAAGCAGGAGATAACCACTGCTTTTCTTCGTGGATTTGAGTATGTCATCTGGGCACAGCAAATGTACCAGCCTTATGTCTCCAAACATTCAGCTCGTAAATACAGTGATTTCTTTTAATACTCTCTGTGGAGCTCTGCAACATGTTTGAAAGCTTGGAAAATAAACCTCATTTAGGATGAAAGTTTATTCTACACCCGAGGGATAAAATTATTGAGCCCTTGTTTATATTTTTTTGCTAGTGAGTTAACAGGGATTCTTTTGGGACTCAATGTTCTCCATGTCTCAGTTCCTCCTAATGATTTCCTATTCTCTGTGTGAGCATGGTCTTGCTCCTTGGCATTACTGGAGTTCATCTTCAGTTCTAGAAAAAGCATCTAGAAGTAAAAAAAAAGCATCTAGAAGTAAAGTAACCTTTATGTGATTGATGCAGTAGATGTGTAGCTTTAATACAAACTATTTAACTGTATTTTACATTTATGGTGCAGTGCTATAGAAAAATATTAAGAGAATAGGCTCTGGAGACAGTTGATGATGCAGGAACTCATCATTGCTTATTATGTGGGATTGTGAACCAGTTACTGAATCTTTCTGAGTCTATTTTGCCTTATCTAATGCAGGAGTTTAATAATAGCTCCTACTTCCTAAGATCATTCTGTGGATTACACACTTTTTAACTTTTAAAGCCCTTAGAGAGCAGCTTGCCATATGTTATGCATTTAAGTATTAGGTTTTCTTCCTCTTGATTCTTATTTTTATCTACAGCAAAGACCTTTCATAAGTTTAAATCTGTATTCCACTCTTAATTAGATTTTATTACTCAAATTCAATTTATCACCTTGAGATTCTCAAACAATTGCTTTTCTTATCATCTCTTTCTAAGTTATTATTTTGGTTTTTGAGCTACACCCAGCTATTGCCCACTATCTAATCTTGTTAGAAGACCCACTGAGAAGCCTTCCCTCATTGTGAATGGATGGCCAAGATTTCTGATAGTGAAAGACTATATTCCTAATGCTTACAAAGTATGAACCTTCCAATATTTAATTGACATCTCATTAATAGGCCCACTGAGAAACCTTCCCTCAGTGTGAATGACTGACCAAGATTTCTAATATTGAAGGTAAAGAGAAATCTCATCAGAAGGTCCACTGAGTTTTCCCTCAGTGTGGATGGCTGATCAAGATTTGTGTTAGTGAAACTAATGTTCTACATGCTTAGTTATAAACATTTATTTGGCCTAAATATGAATATCCCTTCAACTATATTAAGTGTGTATATAGTAGAACCTTTCCTTCCTAACAAGGATTTTTACAGGCAACTATAGCTTTGATTAAATTTCTCTTTACTTGGAAAACTCAGTACCCATAAACACTTAAAAACAAATTCTTTCTTCTTTGTCTTCAAAACGCCCCTGTTTTTGTAGTTCTATTTTTGAGACATCTCTAAAAGACCTTGAGTACTTATTAACTAATTTTTACCTCCGAGTTAACATCAAAAAGGTTTGGCCATGATGTAGTATTGGGCTGTTGAACTTTTATCAAGTATAATGTTTGCATTCATTTTAGATATATCTTTTTTTTTAAATAATTTTTATTGTGATCAAAAGTGAATAACAAATCTTTCACAGTAATATTTAAGGTCCACAGGAATAATGAATCAGGGCCATTCCCACCACCAGGGATGTTCTCCCTTTACCACTTTTTCCAGCATGTGTCCCATATCTCCCTCCTTTGCACCCCCTCCCCAGAGTGCTAGTGTAACTCTTCCTTTCTGTGTAAAGCTTGTTGTATATAAGGTATAAATTCTGTTGTTGTTGACTTCGGGTTTAGTGTTTAAGTCTGATCATTTTATATTTCTACTCAATGTTCATATGGCTGTTTGGTCCTGGTATCATTCATTTCTATTTTCCTCCTCAATTCATGAGGCAGAACAAGATGATTCAAGTTGCATGGTTCTGCTGGAAGAAGACAAAAAAGACAGTAACTACCAAAAAGCAAAAGCAAAAGCACCAGCAACAACAAAAAATCACCAAATAATAACCACCAGAGTTAAAAAGAAAAAAAAAGAGAAATAAAGAAGAGAAAAGAGAAAATGAAAATAAATAAAAAGAAAAAAGAACAAAGTAAGGATTGCTGGTGTGGCAAGGTTTTGTGCTTCTTTTTTTGCATAGGCACAGTAAGTACTGGGAAAATAAAATAGGGAATTACTTTGGCCTAAGATATTCAGGGTTTCTCCGTCCTTGAAGCACACTGCCATGGGAACAACTACTGGCTCCATATATGCTCGTTATCATACCCCAAGGTCTTTTTATGGTGTCAGGAAACTTTCTGCTCAGTTGTGGATGATAAAATTAGGCTTCTGCAGCTAGAGAGCTTGGTATTTGCACAGGTCATAGGACAAAGTCTAGGGTAGAGTCTTTCTTTACAGTTCTAAAAGTTCTGTTCCATTATTGTAATCAGTCTTTGGTAATAAGTGGTCTTGTTTTTTGCTCAGATCCTAGGCAGAAGCCTAGAAATGAGTCGTCATTATGGTTCCAGAAGTTCTGCTCAGTCTCAGTTGTCAAAGTTTGACCTCTGGAATTAGAGATATTGATTTTTGTACAAGTCCTAGGCTAAAGCCTGGGGTAGGTTTTTTTTTTTTATTGATCCCAGGATAAGTTCTACCCAATAATGGTTGTCAAAGTCAGTCTTCTGTAGTTACTGCTCATGGATTTTGCACAGATCAAAGGATGATATGCCTTCTGATTTCATCGTACTGTTAGGTGTTGAGATAGGACAACCTACTCTTAGATCAAGTTGTTTTCATCTTCTCGTTGTCAGGATGTCATATCAAAACTGGCACAAGTTGGTGCCAGAGCGGTATTAGGAATTTCCCAGGGGTCGTTTGGTTCCTGGTGTTGTTGCAGGGAACTATATTGGTTCTTTTTTTATTTCGACCACACCCATTTGACGCTCAGGGGTTACTCCTGGCTAAGTGCTCAGAAATTGCCCTTGGTTTGGGGGGATCATATGGGATGCTGGGGGATCAAACCGCGGACCCTCTTTGGCTAGTGCTTGCAAGGCAGACACCTTACCTCTAGCACCACCTCACTGGCCCCAACTATATTGGTTCTATGTCTGGGATCTGGTGTTTGGGGTTGGACGATCACTGTCCAATCTCATGGAATCTAAGTTGTGTCTACATGACACATGTTAAGGGTGGGAGGTGCCTCTGTATTATAAAAAGTATGAGTTCTTATCCCTAGAAGATAAGATCTTGTTTCTGTGATAAGGTTTTCCCCTTTTTACTGAGCCTATACAAAAGCATATGGTGTCATATTATATTGCTGGTGCATTTGGGCTAAGAATGACAGGCTACACAATCTCTGTGCCCTGGTTTCGACCTGAGCTTTTATTCCAGGCAAGACTTCTAGGTTTTCATACCAACCAGAACCAAAACAGTCCAAGTTAAAGAAAATATATATCTATATAAAATAGAAGAAATAAATAAAAATGAATTAAAAAAGTAATTAAAGGAAAAAGTGATGGAGGAGGCTACTTTATGTTAGGAAATAAGCACCCTAAGAGGCATTATTATAGAGATATTAAACATACAAAGGAAATATAGGCCCTTTTAGATATATCTTGTCTCCTTTATTTGCCCCTAATACAAAAACCCCTTCTCCCCTCAGATATAGGAAGTTTTATAGGGAAACCCAGCTTCTTGCTAAATACCCTAATTTATATCATAGACTAGCTGGACAGGAACTGCTTTGAGATGTTAAAATTAACTGTCCTTTTTAAACTTTGGACTCTTACTTGAATTATATCTATTAATCAATTGTGCACCACCTAAAGCCAGGTGAATTGTTTTGTAAATCAAACAATGTTTGATATTGATAATGATTCTGCATAGGAACAAATGTGAGCATTCTTTTCATATCATAGAAAAAATGGACTGGCAAAACCCCCATTTAAATCCCTGATTCTTCACATTAAGGATAAGAACACCTTATTCTCCTATATAACCTGTGTGTGCCCTCATTTCTTCATATTTTCACCATACACTGTTCATGTTCCCCACTTTCCCGGAGAGGATTCAAAGAAGTTCTCTAACTCAGGTGGACCAAAGCAAGTGGCAACACTGAACAGTGCTTAGGGCTTACTCTTGGCTTTTCACACAGGAATCACTCCTTGTGGGGATCAAAAGATGACATGAGGTGCTAGGGATCAACTTTAGCTTGGCCTCCGTCAATGTGTCAACCTCTACATAGATAATAAATGTACAAACTTTACTTAGAACTACATTAGTCACTATGCACTTGCATCTGGTCTTTAACATTTGCATGTTTTTATTTCTTTCAAATCCAGGTTTCTGACCTATCATCTTCAGTGTTCTAATAATTAACTATTATATTACATGAAACTCTTTTGCCTTAAGTCCAGAGTACTTAAGAGTACTTCCTAAATACATGGAATTACCATCAACCATCTGACATCTTCCATCTAAACTACTGGACCTATAACATGGAAAAACTGATCTAAATGGTAGAAATATAGACTAGATGGGCCCAAAGTGATAGCACAGTGGCGTTTGCCTTGCAAGCAGCCAATCCAGGACCAAAGGTGGTTGGTTCGAATCCCAGTGTCCCATATAGTCCCCTGTGCCTGCCAGGAGCTATTTCTGAGCAGACAGCCAGGAGTAACCCCTGAGCACCGCTGGGTGTGGCCCCCCCCAAAAAAAAAGAAATATAGACTAGATGCTCCAGTAGCTCCTTTGCTCCAGCACCTCATAGCCTCTGGCTCAGGATAAATTGCTCTCTGCTCTCATTATCTGTAGAGAGGGCTCTGCCCATAGCTGTTCTGTGTAATGTATGTGCTGACTGTTTCCTAGGATCAAGTGTAAGACCATTAATCTTGTAAGAAAATAATATTTTAATATTTATCCCCAGAACACTTCTATTTAGTAAAACATACTTAATTTTGTAGTGTTATCCTGATAAATTTTGGATTATTATAGAATTATTATTGATCATTATAGAAGATTGAAGAAACTGGGACTGTGAAAATGGAACACTAGTAGCAAAGAAATATGGATGGTTGGTCTAGGCAGAAACTCTATTATTTGTTTTGGTAAAATTGGCAGTCTCCTGTGCAGTGCTCAGTGTCAGGGTCTGAGTGTGAGGTAATGCTTGGAATCCGCAGTGCTGAGAGTGACCTGGATTAATCCACCAGTGCTTGTGTCTCCAGGGATCAACCTGGTGATTATGCTGGGGTGTCCATGTGTTTCTGGGATTGAAGTGGGGTCAACCACTTGCCTGCCTGAAAAGCATATTAACCACTGGACTGTCTTTTTTGGCCCCTATTTAGCCACTCCAAGTGAATTAATTCAGGGCATCATTCCTGATGAACAGAACCTTAAAGGTTATGTATTGCTTATTTTGTTGTTTTCTCAATGACCCAGCTATAGAAATGGAGAATAAGTTAGTGGTTGACAGGAGTAGAGTTGTGTTGGGAGAGTATTTATTTGAGTACAAAATGAGATTATTTATTTTTGGGTCACAATTTATTCCCGACTCTGTTCTTAGGGATTATACCTGGTAGAGCTCAGAGAACCATATATGGTACAGCTGATTGAATCTGGGTCGCCTGAGTTAAAGACATGTGTGCTATCTACTGTACTATTTCTCTGGCTCCAAAGTGGGAATATGAGAAATTTCTTATGGTGGTAGAATGTTCGTGTGTGTGTGTGTGTGTGTGTGTGTGTGTGTATGTGTGTGCGTGTGCATTAATGTTTAAGTGTGAAAAAGGAAGACTTTTTACTACTAAATCTATTACAGGTAGATTTTTATTGAATGACAACTTGGTTAGAAAAGTGGGAGAAACCCATTTTCTCCCTTGTACATGTATCTTTCTTATCTCTGTTTTGTAGCTTTTTCTACACTGGAGAACCATGTGTTCTCTTGAACATGTATTTCCTCCCACTCTCTTCCCATACATCTTTATAAGTAAGTTTTGTTCAATAAAAATGATCTTGCGGGGCCGGAAAGATAGCATGGAGGCAAGGCGTTTGCCTTTCATTCAGAAGGTCGGTGGTTCGAATCCCTGCATCCTATATGGTCCTCCGAGCCTGCCAGGAGAGATTTCTGAGTGTAAAGCCAGGTATAACCCCTGAGCGCTGCTGGGGTGACCCAAAAGCCAAAAAAAATCTTGCTTTCCCATAAATAAATATGTGAATAGAGAAAGAGAAAAACAACAAAGAAACAGAGACAGTAAACCAGATAAGTGCTCAGAGAAGAACACAGGTTTGAAGAGTGAACCTGGAATAGTTCTGTATCCTGTCTGGTGGTGGTTACATAAATCAGGATAATTATTTTTTTTTGGGGGGGGACACCCAGTGGTGCTCAGGGTTTACTCGTGGCTTTGTGCTCAGAAATTGCTTCTGGCAGGCACAGGGACCATATGGGATGCTGGGATTCGAACCACTGTTGGCAAGGCAAACGCTCTACCGCTGTGCTATCTCTCCAGAAGGATAATTATTTTAAAAATAGCTTCAGTACAGTACAGTATATTTTTATTACCTTATTAATGGGATACAATTTCAATAGATTCATAAAATGTTGCTTGGGAGACAATTTACTATCATTCATATATATCTTTCAATGATAAATCTATTGGATAAGTAAAAAATAGTTAAAATGTTTCTTACCTAAAACTTGGGTTCAATCCCAGCACTACGTGGTCTCTCAAGCACTGCAAGATTGACCCCAAGCCCAGAGGCACAGTAGCCCTTCAACATAACTGGGTGCAGCCCAGAATATCTTCTCCCCAAAGAAAGATTCTCCTTAGTATGATCAATAAAATTAGTAATAAGATCCTTCCTTTAAAATATTTTGTGCAATTTTATATGATCATAAAAACAAGTTTTCAAATAAATCACAAGCCAAGCATTATTTATTCCTCTGTACATGATTATTTTTAATGCTATATGGTAATAAATAGTTGTGTTCTATGTATATATATGTGTGTATGTATGTAGTCTTTTCAAATGAAATTATCTCAAAGGTAGAAGCCCAGGCCTGAATTCTGCCAATCTTAAAGAGAAAAAGAAAAACCTGAATGCTAAAATAAAAAGAGAATAGAACTAAAGGTATTGTATTCTATATTAAGCTGTTACTATAACTTTTAATAAAGCTAGTTCTTTGAATCCTACTGCTTATAACAATAACAATATATTAATAAAAATTATATAGTATAGACACATCAGAAAACAGATCAGCAAGATATCTTAATTTTATGTAACTTATAAAACTCATTAGACTTGTCCAAAGTAGAAATACCCGAGAAGTGAAGAAACATGAAAACATTGAAAAATGTTGATGCATATTTTTGTAAAGATGCTATTGGATTTGTTTGAAATATAAAACAAGACACTTGTGCAAGGGAAAGAGCTAAAGAGGCAAAAATTAAATGAGAACAAATATAAGAGAAATGAAAGGCAAGTTTACAGTCATAGTCATTAGAATTAACAGTTATGAACAAAGGACTCCTTGGAAAACCGTCATAAAAAGGTAAGTGAAAATATAACATCTCTTGAATGCCTTCTAATTAGAGCAGGTATTTCCTCTGAATTTGATTCAGAGCTTTCTCCAGTGCCACCTTGACATCCTTGTTCCTCAAACTGTAGATTAAGGGGTTGAGCATGGGTCCCACATTGGTGTAGAAAACAGAAGCAACTTTCCCTTGTTCATTAGACCCAGGTGAGGAATACTTAAGGTACATGAAAGCAGCTGACCCAAAGAAAAGAGAAATAGCAGCAATGTGGGAGCTACAGGTGCTGAAGGCTTTGGACCTCCCTTGAGTGGATTTGATATGAAGAATGTTACGAATGATGAAGACATAAGAGATGAGGATAGTAACACTGGGCACTGTGATGTTGATGCCTACCACAATGAGAACGACGATGTCATTGACATACGTGCTGGTGCAAGAGAGCTGAAGGAGTGGGAGGATGTCACAGAAGTAATGGTTGACAACATTAGCACTGCAGAAAGTAAGCCTCAGCATGCACCCCGTGTGTGCAGTGGCTGAAGCAAACCCCATGGCATAGGCGGCTAAACTTATAAAAAAGCAAACCTGTGGGGACATGACGACCTTATACAGCAGTGGGTTACAAATGGCCACGTAGCGGTCATAGGCCATGGAGGTCAACATGTAGCACTCAGAGACGACAAAGAACAGGAAGAAAAATAGCTGAGCCATGCACCCAGCATAGGAGACGACATTATGCTTGGAAACAAAGTTCACCAGCATCTTCGGGGTGAAAACTGTGGAGTACCAGAGGTCGATGAAGGAGAGGTTAAAGAGGAAATAGTACATCGGGGTGTGGAGGTGAGAATTGAACACGATGAGAATGATCAATCCAATGTTGCCCACCACGGTGATGATGTACATCACTAGAAAGAGGGCAAACAGTGGGCGCTGGAGCTCTGGGCGGTCTGTTAACCCAGCAAGAATAAATTCAGTCACTAAGGAATCATTTTGAGCCAGCATGGTCCTCTTTGGAAATCTGTGAGGAGAGAGGCAAATTCCATTAACACAGAACCCAGTCTCTCTTCAGCACTCACAGGAAAGGGATTGAGAAAGGTGGAAGTCAAGGAAGTCCTTGGTTTCAGGCTGACTGTACTACCATGCCCTCCCTTCAGCACTGAAACTGCTGCCTGCTGCCTGCTGAGTACCCGTGACAGACTCTTCCTGTCTTCACTAGAAGGGGCTAGAAGAAGCTTGTCACCTTTGCTGTCAAGCAAAGGGAGCATGATGTCTCCCTCACAGCTTCCTCTCTATCACCTATTCCTTCATTTCCTACTTCCGACTCATGTTTTCTCTTCCTACTAGATACTGCAGTTCCTGTCACTACCATCCACATAGACAGAATTCCTCTGGGGTAGAGAACTCACTGATATTTCACACTTGAGAAGTGAATCCCCAACCATCTCTAGGGTCTTTAGAACCCTGGCTACAAGATTCCACTCACCATATACTCCAGTTTCAATCCATTCTGCCCTTTGTTCTTTGCTACACTGAAGAGAACTAATATAGGCTATGGATGTGCTTTTCCAGGGTTAGTAGGAGAGAAGGAAAAAAAAAAAAACATTCATCCTGGGGCTCATTGAGTAATCTCACTGTAAAACTTGTGAAAAGATGGCAAATGTATATATATCAACTATTTATGATTTAAGTTATTTTCATTTCTTTAAGGGAAGGAGAAAGGTGTTTATTTTTCTCCTGTGCCCTCTGTGTTATCTGGGGCTACCAGCCTGAAGCTAACAGAGACAGATCATGCTGGAATTAAGCTGAGTTCACACACCATTCCTACCAGTTTCTTCCTACTCATCAAGAAATCCTTTTCTTCCATTTTTCAACAGGAGAGTAAGAACCATAGAAAAGTGATTGACTGATTCTCCTTCCAATGAGAGAGCTCAGTGCTAACTCTTATTATTAATTTACCTGTACTGCTCTGGAAGAAAAGTGCACCATGGTGACCCCAACACTGACTGGAAGTAATCACAGAATCTTCCTTTCTGGACAAAATTGTCAAAACCCAATCTCAGCCTGAACACTGCAGGAGTCATTCACAGGTGAGAGTTAAACGTGTAGTTATCAGTTTACTCACAGATTAAGAAGAGAAACTGTAGATTGAACACACAGTTCCCTTGCCAAATGCTCATGGCATTTCTTGCTGGAGGCTTTGAATATACTTTACCCTGATTATAAAATCTCCCAGAGACCTAATCTCCCAGAGGACTTTCTCATCATTATTATGAAATACAGGCAGGAAGTTTGTAGCTGTATAACAGTAACATTACAGAAAATGTTAATTTTTCCTTCAGAGATTGAACAACCCCCATCGCATAAAAAAAACCTGTTGTTTTTAAAAAAGATGTAAACAATTTCTTGAAATTACACTAATTATAACATAACATAACATATATTTTTAAGACTTAAATTTCTTGATATTTGTGAACATTTTGTTTTTTTAATTTCCACTTAGTCTTTTGAAATACTTTAGGAAATTTCACAGATATAAATAAATATACCTTGTATCAGTTTTATAAATTTTTAATAAAAATTTGTTTTTAGATTTATCATGTAAGAGCTATAATTTATTTATACATACTTCAATTTATTTATACATCATTTTATTTTTACATTTATTTATATTTATACAATTTATTTAATTTCAGTTTTAAATTATTTATACATAAAATAAATAATAAATATAAATAAAATCATTTAGTTATAATATATGATCCATTATGTGATGGCCATTTAATTAATTTGTTTTCTTTATTTTCTTTCCTTTCTTGGAGGGTTAGAGATTGTTTAGATACAATGGTGTTCAGGAGTGACACCTGGTAGTACTTATGGGACGATAAGCAGTGCTAAAAATTAACCTGGTGCCAGTCCCATGCAAAGAAAACACCTTAACTCTTATACTATTTTTTCTTTTTAAAAATATCTTTAAATACTATGTAAACAAAAAACATATAAATATGTTTGTAGTTGGACTTCAGTCATAAAAAAGTACCCCCCCCAAAAAAAAAAACCCAGTGCAACGTTCCTGCCACCAATCCTTTCTCCCTCCCTCATCCCAACCTGTATTCGAGGAAGACATTCTATTTCTCTCACTCACTATATTGTCATGACATTGTTGGTGTAGTTATTTCTCTTACTACACTCACCAATCTTTGTGGTAAGCTTCATATCATGGGCTGGTCCTTCCAGGACTCTGGCTATTATTACCATATTATCTTTTATTTTTTTCTTATCCCACTATTCTGTGTCTATCTATTTTCTCTGATTCATTTCACTCAGCGTAATAGTTTCCATGTCCATCCATATATAGGAAAATTTTATGACTTCATTTTTCCTGACAGCTACAAAGTGTTTCATTGTGTATATGTACCAGTTTCTTTAGCCACTCATCTGTTGTCGGGCATCTGGGTTGTTTCCAAATTTTTGGTCTCATAAACAGAGCTGCAATGAACATAGGCATGCAGAGGGCATTTTTAGTATTGCATTTTTGTGTTCCCTAGGAGTGGTATAGCTGGATTGTATGGGAGCTCAATTTTCAGTTTTCTGAGGAATCTCCATATTGTTTTCCATAAAGGCTGGACTAGACAGCATTCCTACCAGCAGTGAATGAGAGTTCCTTTCTCTCCACATCCCTACCAGCACTAATTGTTCTTGTTTTTTTTTTTTTTTTGTGTGTGTGTGTGATGTATGCCAGTCTCTGTGATGTAAGATTACCTCATTGTTGTTTTGATTTGAATATCCCTGATGATTAGTGATTGAAGCATTTTTTCTTTTTTTTTTTGGTTATAAAATCTTCATTTAAGCACCTTAATTACAAGCATGATTGTAGTTGAGTTTCAGTCATAGCAGAACACCCCCATTCACCAATGCAACATTCCCACCACTGATGCCCCTGATCTCCCTCCTCTCTCACCCCTGCCTGCGTTTGAGACAGGCATTCTACTTCTCTCATTCATTAACTTTGTCATGATAGCTGTTAGTGTAGTTATTTCTGTAACAGCATTCACACTCTTTATGGTGAGTTTCACATTCTGGGATGGTCCTTCTGTCCATTTTCTCTATTGTCTCTGGAATTATAATAAGGTCTTTACTTTAAAAAAAAAACCATAGATGAGTGAGACTATTCTGTGTCTATCTCTCTCCCTCTGACTTATTTCACTTAGCATAATAGATTCCATGTACATCCATGTATAGGAAAATTTCATGACTTCATCTCTCCTGATGGCTGTATAATATTCCATTGTGTATACGTAGTGAAGTTTCTTTAGCCATTCATCTGTTGAAGGGCACCTTGGTTGTTTCCAGAGTTTGGCTACTGTAAATAGTGCTGCAATGAATATAGGTGTGAGGAAGGAATTTTTTAATTGTATTTTTGTGTTCCTAGGGTATATCCCTAGGAGTGATATAGATGAATCATATGGGAGCTCAATTTCCAGTTCTTTTAAACAGATTTTTTTGGGAGTTACACCCAGCAGAGCTCAAGGGTTACTCCTGGCTCTGTGCTCAGACATCGCCCCTGGCAAGCACAGGGAACCATATGGGATGTCGGGCTTTGAACCACCATCCTTCTGAATGCAAGGCAAACGACCTACCTCCATGCTATCTCACTGATCCAATTTTCAGTTTTTAAGGAGTCTCCATATCATTTTCCATAACAGTTGGACTAGACATCATTCCCACTAGCAGTGAGTAAGAGTTCCTTTCTCTCCACATTCCTGCCAGCACTGCTTGTTCTCATTCTTTGTGATGTGCACCAATCTCTGTGGTGTGAGATGGTACCTCATAGTTGTTTTGATTTGCATCTCCCTGATGATTAGTGATGTGGAGCATCTTTTCATGTCTTTTGGCTATATGTATTTCTTCTTTGACAAAGTGTCGGTTCATTTCTTCTTCCCTTCCCCCCCTTTTTTGGGTCACACCCAGCAACGCTCAGGGGTTACTCCTGGCTCTATGCTCAGAAATCACTACTGGCAGGCTCAGGAGACCACATGGGATGCCAGGATTCAAATCACCGACCTTCTGCATGCCAGGCAAACGACTTACCTCCATGCTATCTCTCCGGCCCCACTTTCCCCCATTTTTTGATGGGGTTAAATTTTTTCTTGTAAAGTTCTGTCAGTGCCTTGTATATTTTGGATATTGGCCCCTTATCTGCTGGGTATTGGGTGAGTAGTTTCTCCCATTCAGTGGGTGGCTCTTGTATCCTGGTCATCTTAATATATTCCCATCTGTTTAATCTCTGCTTCCACTTGTTTGGAAAGTGCTGTTTCCTCCATAAAAATGCCTTTAGTCTGAATGTCATGAAGTGTTTTACCTACATGTTGTTCTATATACCTTAAAGTTTCAGGTCTGATGTCAAGGTTTTAAATTCATGTGGATTTTACCTTCGTACATGGTGTTAGCTGGGAGTCTGAGTTCACTTTTTTTGCAAATGGCTAGCCAGTTGTGCCAACACTACTTGTTGAAGAGGTTTTTCTTGATCCATTTAGGATTTCTTGCCCCTTTATAAAAATTAAGTGATATTATGTCTGGGGAGCATTCTCTGAGGACTCAAGCTATTACTACTGATCTGAGGATCTGTCTTTATTCTAATAAAATGGTGTTTTGATAACTATTGATTTATAATACAATTTTATATTGGATAATGTAATACCTCTTATATTCCTTTTCCCAAGGATTGCTTTAGCTATTTGTGGGTGTTTATTGTTCCAAATGAATTTCAGAAGTATTTGATCCACTTCTTTGAAGAATGTCATGGGTATCTTTAGAGAGATAACATTAAATATGTACAATGCTTTGGGGGAATATTGCCATTTAATGATGTTAATCCTGCCAATTTATGAGCAGCATATGTGTTTCCATTTCCAAGTGTTCCCTCTTATTTCTTGAAGCAGGGTTTTCTAGTTTTCTTTGTATAGGTCCTTCACGTCTTTAGTCAAGTTGACTCCAATATATTTAAGTTTGTGTGACACTAATGTGAATGGGGTTGTTTTCTTAATGTCCATTTCTTCTCTATCATTATTAGTGTATAAGAAGGCATTGACTTTTGCATATTAATTTTTTAGCCTGCCACTTTTCTATAGGAATCTATTGTTTCTAGAAGTTTTTTGGTAGAGTCTTGAGGGTTTTCTAAGTAGAGTATCATGTCATCTGCAAACAGTGAGAGCTTGACTTCTTCCTTTCCTATCTGGATGCTCTTAATATTTTTTTTATTGCCTAATTGCTATAGCAAGACCTTCCAGTATTATGTTGAGTAGGAGTGATGAGAGAGGACATCCGTATCTTGTACCAGAATTTAGAGGAAAGGCTTTTAATTTTTCTTCATTAGGATATTTGCCATTGGCTTGTGGTAGATGGCCTTAACTATACTGAGGGCCAGTCTTTATTCCAATACCATGCTGTTTTGATAACTATTGCTTTGTAGTACAGTTTAAAGTTGGGGAAAGTAATTCCTCCTATATTCTTTTTCCCAATGATTGCTTTAGCTATTCTAGGGTGTTTATTGTTCCAAATGAATTTCAGGAGTGCCTGATCTGTTCTTTGAAGAATGCCATTGGTATCTTTAGAGGGATCGCATTAAATCTGTACAATACTTTGGGGAGTATTGCCATTTTAATGATGTTAATCCTGCCAATCTATGACCAGGGTATGTGCTTCCATTTCTGCGTGTTTTCTTTTATTTCTTGGAGCAGAGTTTTGTAGTTTTCTATGTATAGGTCCTTCACATTTTTAGTCAAGTTGATTCTAAGATATTTAAATTTGTGTGGCACTATTGTGAATGGGGTTGTTTTCTTAATGTCCATTTCTTCCTTATTACTATTGGTGTATAGAAAGGCCATTGATTTTTGTGTGTAAATTTTGTAGCCTGCCACCTTGCTATATGAGTCTATCATTTCTAGAAGCTTTTTCGTAGAGATTTTAGGGTTTTCTAGGTAGAGTATCATGTCATCTGCAAACAGCGAGAGCTTGACTTCTTCCTTTCCTATCTGGATTCCCTTGATATCTTTTTCTTGCCTAATCGCTATAGCAAGTACTTCCAGTGCTATGTTGAATAGGAGTGGTGAGAGAGGACAGCCTTGTCTTGTGCCAGAATTTAGAGGAAAGGCTTTCAGTTTTTCTCCATTGAGGACAATATTTGTCACTGGCTTGTGGTAGATGGCCTTAACTATATTGAGAAAGGTTCCTTCCATTCCCATCTTGCTGAGAGTTTTGATCAAGAATGGGTGTTGGACCTTATCAAATGCTTTCTCTGCATCTATTGTTATGATCATGCTTTTTCTATTTTTCTTATTGTTGATGTTGTGTATGATGTTGACAGATTTACGGATGTTAAACCAGCCTTGCACTCCTGGGATGAAACCTACTTAATCGTAGTGGATGATCTTCTTAATGAGGCATTGAATCCTATTTGCCAGGATTTTGTTGAGGATCTTTGCATCTGTATTCATTAGCAATATTGGTCTGTAATTTTCTTTTTTCATAGCATCTTTGTCTGGTTTAGGTATCAAGGTGATGTTGGCTTCATAAAAGCTATTTGGAAGTGTTCCTATTTTTTCAATTTCATGAAAGAGTCTTGCCAGGATTGGTAGAAATTCCTCTTGAAAGTTTTGAAATAATTCATTATTAAATCCATCTGGGCCTGGACTTTTGTTTTTGGGCAGACATTGAATTACTGTCTTAATTTCTTCAATAGTGATGGGTGTGTTTAGATATGCTACATCCTCTTCATTCAAATGTGGAAGATTATAAGAGTCCAAAAATTTATTCATTTCTTCCAGGTTTTCATTTTTAGTGGCATAGAGTTTCTCAGAGTAGTTTCTGATTACCCTTTGGATCTCTACCATATCAGTAGTGATCTCTCCTTTTTCATTCCTAATACTAGTTATCAAGTTTCTCTCTCTTTCTTTGTTAGTTTTGCCAGTGGTCTATCAATTTGTTTATTTTTTCAAAGAACCAACTTCTGCTTTCGTTGATCTTTTGGATTGTTTTTCGGGTTTCCACTTCATTGATTTCTGCTCTCAGCTTTGTTATTTTCTTCTGTCTCCCTATATTTTGGTCCTTTCGTTGAGTACTTTCTAATTCTATGAGCTGTGTCATTAAGCTATTCCGGTATGCCCCTTCTTCTTTCCTGATGTGTGCTTGCAAACTATAAATTTTCCTATCAGTACCGCTTTTGCTGTGTTCCATAGGTTCTGATATTTTGTGTCTCCATTGTCATTTGTCTCTAGGAAGGTTTTGATTTCCTCTTTGATTTTGTCTCAGACCCACTGGTTATTCAGTATTGGGCTGTTTAACTTCCAGGTATTAAAGTTTTTCTTCTGTGTCCCTTTGTAGTTCACATATAATTTCAGGGCCTTGTGGTCAGCGAAGGTAGTCTGCAAAATTTCTATCCTCTTGATATTATGGAGGTATTTTCTATGTGCTAGCATGTAGTCTATCCTGGAGAGTGTCCCATGTACATTAGAGAAGAATGTGTATCCATGCTTCTGGGTGTGGAGTGTCCTGCATATATCTACTAGTCCTCTTTATTCCATTTCTATTTTCAGGTCTAGTATATTCTTGTTGGGTTTCAGTGGTTGACCTGTCAAGTGTTGACAATGCCGTGTTGAGGACTCCCATAATTATTGTGTTGTTATTGATATTATTTTTCAGATTTGTCAACAATTGTATTAAATATTTTGCTGGCCCCTCATTAGGAGAGTGATTTCTTCCTGCTATACGTATCCCATGATTAATACAAAATGTCCATCTTTGTCCCTTACAACTTTCCTAAGTATAAAGTTTGCATTATCTGATATTAGTATGGCCACTCCAGCTTTTTTATGGGTGTTGTTTGCTTGGATAATTTTCCTCCAGCCTTTTATTTTGAGTCTATATTTGTTCTGACTATTCAGATGCGTTTCTTGTAGGCAGCAGAAGGTTGTATTGAGTTTTTTTTTTTTATCCATTTAGCCACTCTGTGTCTCTTAACTGGTGCATTTAGTCCATTGACATTAAGAAAAAGAATTGTCCTGGGAGTTAGTGCCATCTTTATATTGAAGTTTGGTGTGTCTATTGGTCAGTCTTATCTTAAAGTAGGCCGTTCAGTTTTTATTTTAAGAATGATTTTGAGTCTGTAAAGTTTCTGAGCTGTTGTTTGTCTGTGAAACCATGTATTGTTCCTTCAAACCTGACAGTTTTGCTGGATTCAGTATTCTAGGCAAAGCATTTATTTCATTGAGTTTTGTCACTATGTCCCACCACTGCCTTTTGGCCTTGAGTGTTTCTGTTGACAGGTCCATAGTAAATCTCAGGGATGTTTCATTGAATGTAATTTCTCTTTTCGATCTTGCTGCCTTCAGAATTCTGTCTCTATCTGTGGGATTCATCATTGTGACTAGGATGTGTCTTGGGGTGTTTTTTTCTGGGGTCTCTTTTAGTTGGTACTCTTCAGACATGCAGGATTTGATCGCATGTATTCATTAGCTCTGGTAGTTTCTCTTTAATGATGTTCTTGACCATTGATTCTTCCTGGAGATTTTCTTCCTGGGTCTCTTGGACTTCAATGATTTTTAAGTTGTTTCTGTTGAGCTTATCATAGACTTCTATTTTCATCTTTTCCCATTCTTTGAGTATTTTTTTCATTATTTGATCATTTGCTTTAAGGCTTTTCCCCAATTTCTTCTGCTGTATGGAATTGTTATTCATCTCATCTTCCAGTGTACTAATTCTATCCTCAGCTGCTGTTAACCCATGGGAAAGCTCAACCATGTTTTTCTTCAATTCATCTACTGAGTTTTTCAGATCTGTTATTTGACCTGAAATTTCAGTTTGGAGTTTTCTGATTTCTATCTTCATATTCTCTTAATTCTTTTTAGTGTTTTCTTCTATACTTTCTTTAAGTTCTTTGAACATCTTCCATATTGCGACTCTAAACTCCTTATCTGAGAGACTGACTAGTTGGTTGGTCATGCTCAAGTCATCAGAGTTGCCATCATCATTCTCTATATCTGGCGCTGGCCTGTTTTGTTTCCCCATTGTCACACTTGTATTGTGGGTTTTTCTACGTGTTGTGGTTGTATTCATTGGCTAAATGATGTGCATGGCCGGGAAGTGAAGCAGAGTGGCCATTCTCCTCTGGCTCCACCCTTTCTAGGCTTGTAAACTCACCTCCAGGGAAGGCTCCAGGGAAGGCGAGCCTTCCTCAGGTGAACCACACACAGGATGAAATCAGGCCAAAAATGGAGCACAGCACAGAAGACAGGCAGATAGATGTGCTGGCATCTGAGTTCCAGCAGAGTTCAGCGACTTCCCCTTTCTGGGCGTGTAAGCTCACCTCCGGGGAAGGCTCCAGGGAAGGCAAACCATCTGCAGATGAGCCACACACAGGATAAAATCAGGCCAAAAATGGAGCACAGCACAGAAGACAGGCAGATAGGGGTGCTGGTCACACGATGGAATATTATGCAGCTGTCAGGAGAAATGAAGTCATGAAATTTTCCTATACATGGATGTACATGGAATCTATTATGCTGAGTGAAATAAGTCAGAGAGAGAGAGAGAGAGAGAGAAACTCACAGAATGCTCTCGCTCATCTGTGGGTTTTAAGAAAAATGAAAGACATTCTTGCAATAATAATTTTCATACAAAAAAGAGAGAAGGGCTGTAGGTTACATCTCACATTATGAAGCTCACCACAAACAGGGATGAGTTTAGTTAGAGAAATAACTACATTTCGAACTATCCTAATAATGAGAATATATGAAGGAAATAGAAAGCCAGACAGGCAGGGCTTGGGTGGGGAACAGGGAGACTTGGGACATTGGTGATGGGAATGTTGTACTGGTGATGGGTGGTGTTCTTTACATGACTGAAACCAAAACAACACAATAATGTATGTAATCAAGGTGTTTAAATAAAAATATATTAAAAAACAATCCAATTTACATAGGGCCACAGAAACTCAAATACCTTGGAATCAACTAAAGAAGTGAAGGACCTCTACAAAGAAAACTTCAAAACACTGCTTTAAGAAATAAGAGAGGACATAAGGAAATGGAGACATATACTCTATTCATAAATTGGGAGGATTAACAGGATTTATATGGTAATATTCCCCAAAGCATTGTAAAGATTAAATGCAATTTATGTATGCATATTCATGGCATTATTCAAAGAAGGTATCACTCCTTAAATTCATTTGGAACAACAAACACCCACGAATAGCTAAAACAACCCTTAGGAAAAAAAAGACAGGAGACATAATTTTACCCAACTTTAAATTGTACTACAAAGCAATAGTCATTAAAACAGCATGGTACTTGAATAAAGACAGATCCTCAGATCAATGGAATAGACTCGAGTATTCAGAGAATGTCCCTCAGACATACAATCAATTAATCTTTGGCAAAGGGGCAAGAAATGCAAAATGGAGCAAAGAAATCCTCTTCAACAAGTGGTGTTGGGACAAATGGTCAGCCACATGCAGAAAAGCAAACTCAGATCTCCATCTAACACCATGCATAAAGGTTAAATCCTTGATATCAGAGCTGGAATCATATGGTATATAGAAGAATACAGAGGCAAAACACTCCATGACATTGATACTAAAGGCATCTTCAAGGAGAAACCACCACTGTCCAAACAAATGGAAGCAGAGATAAACAAATGGGACTATATTAAACTGAGAAGCTTCTGAACCTCAAATAAAATAGTGACTAATATAAAGGCCACCCAAGAAATGGGAGAAACTATTCACCCAATACCCATTAGATAAGGGGCTAATATCTAAGATACACATGTACTAACAAAAAATTAACAAGGAAAAAAATTTAATACTATCAAAAATGTGGGAAAATATGAACAGACACTTCCTCAGAGAATAAATACAGGTGGCCACAAGGCAAAAGAAAAAGTGCTCCACATCACAAATCATCAGGGAGATGCAAATCAAAACAACTATGAGGTACCTACCATCTCTTGCCATAGAGACTGACTGACACACATCCCCCCAAAATAAGCAAGAATAATTAGTACTGGTGGGAATGTGGGAGGAAAGGAACTCTCATTCATTTCTGGTAGGAATGCCATATAGTTCAGCTTTATGGAAAATAACATGGAGAATCCTCAAAATACTAAAAATTGAGCTTCTATATGATCCAGCGATACCACTTTTGGGATATACCCTATGAACACAAAAACTCAAAACAAAAACATCTTTTGCACACCCATATTCATTGCAGCTCTATTTACAATAGCTCAAATCTGGAAACAACTCAGATGCCAAGGACAGATGAGTGGCTAAAGAAACTGTGGTACATATACAGAATAGAGTACTATGCAGCTTTCAGGAAAAATGAAGTCATGAAATTTTCCTATACATGGTTGAAGATGGAGACTATTATGCTGAGTGAAATAAGTCAGAGGGAGAGAGATAGACATAGAATAGTCTCACTCGTCTGTGGTACCTAAGAAAAATAAAAGACAGTATTTTAATAATACCCAGAGACAATAGGGATGCAGGCTGAAGGACTGGCCCATGATATGAAACTCACCACAAAGAGTGGTGAGTGCAGTTAGAAAAATAACTACCCTAACAAGTGTCATGATGATGGTAGCGAGTGAGAGAAATAAAATGCGTATCTTGAATACAGGCAGGGGTGGGGGAGGAGGGAGATGTTAGGCATTGGTGGTAGGAAGATTGCACCGGTTAACACGTATGTTTTTTTCTATAACTAAGACCTAACTAGAAACTTGTTTGTTTATACAAGCTACAAGTTATGGTGTTTAAATATGTTATTATAAAAAAGGAAAAGAAAGGAAAACCTAAGAAAATTAAATATTCATAAACAATGGATCACATACTGGTACTATAAATAATTTTACTTATAATTATTACTGATTTTAGTTATAAATAATGTAAATAATTTATAGATCTTACATGACAAAACTTACAACGAAATTATTTTTAAAATCTATAAAATCAATACAAAGACTTCTTTTCTTTATATCTATGAAATTTCCTAAACTAGTTCAAGGGACTTAAAAATTAATAAAAAATTCACAAATATCTAAGAATTTAAGTCTTAAAATGAAGGTTATATAAAAGTATAGTTAGTAGAACTTCATGATAGGAATTGTAATTGTCTCTGTAAGTGACATAATTTTTTTCTCTTATGCTTTGGAGAATATTCAATCTCTGATGGGAAATTAACATGTACTGTATATTTTTGTGTTACACAAATACTAACTTCTTGCCTGTATTTCATAATAATGATAGAAATGCCCTCTGGGAGATTTATGTCTGTGCTTATAATTAGGTCTGATCATATTTGAAGCCTTCATCAGGGACCTTATGGGGTGCTGGGGATTGAACTCAGGCTAATAATATGCAAGGCAAGCTTCTTATCTGCTGTACTATCACTGCAGTCCAGAAAAGAAGATGATTCTGTGATTACATCCAGTCAGTGTTGGGGTCGCCACGGTACATTTTTCTTCCAGAGCAGTACAGGTAAAATAAGAATCAGAGTTAGCACTGAACTCTCTCATTGGAAGGAGAATCAGTCAGTCACATTTCTATGGTTCTTCCTCTGCTGTTGAAAATGGAAGAAAAGGATTTCTTGATGAGTAGGAAGAAACTGGAAGGAATGGTGTGTGAACTCAGCTTAATTCCAGCATGCTCTGTCTCTATTAGCTTCAGGCTGAATCTGGTAGCTCCAGATGACACAGAAGTACTGAAGAAAAAGAGACACTTTTCCCCTTCCCTTAAAGACGTGGAAAATAATTAAAATAATAAATAGCTGTGTATCTATACACTTGCCGTCTTTTCACAAGTTTTACAGTGAGCTTACTCAATGAGCCCCAGGGTTAATCTTTCTTTTTTCTTCTTTCCTACTACCCTGGAAAAGCACATCCATGGCCTGTATTAGTTCTCTTCCATGTAGCAGGGAACAAAGGGCAAAACGAACTGAAAATCTGGAGTTCTGGTCAGTAGACTCTTGTAGAAAGGGTTCTAAGGACCCTAGAGACAGTTGGGGATTCACTTCTTAAGTGAGGAATATCTACCCCACAGTTTGTGTGGATGGTGGTGACAGGAACTGCAGCATCTAATAAGGAGATAAAACATGAGTCGGAAGTAGGAAATAATGGAACAGGTGATAGAGGGAAAGCTGGGAGGGAGACATCATGCTCCCTTTGCTTGACAGCAAAGATGATGTGTCCCTTCTAGCCCCTTCTAGTGAAGATAGGAACAGTCTGTCACGGGTAACTCAGCACTTAGTAGGCAGCCGTTTCAGTGCTGAAGGGAGGGCATGGTAGTACAGCCAGCCTGAAACCAAGGACTTCCTTGACTTCCACCTGTCTGAATCCCCTTTCTGTGAGTCCCTGAAGAGTGACTGGGTTCTGTGTTAATGGAATTTGCCTCTCTCCTCACAGATTTCCAAAGAGGACCATGCTGGCTCAAAATGATTCCTTAGTGACTGAATTTATTCTTGCTGGTTTAACAAACCACCCAGAGCTCCAGCGCCCACTGTTTGTCCTCTTTCTAATGATGTACATCGTCACCGTGGTAGGCAACATTGGGTTGATCATTCTCATCGCGCTCAATTCTCATCTCCACACCCCGATGTACTATTTCCTTTTCAACCTCTCCTTCATAAACCTATGTACTCTACAGTTTCTACCCCGAAAATGCTGGTGAACTTTGTTTCCAGGCAGAATGTCATCTCCTATGCTGGGTGCATGGCTCAGCTATTTTTCTTCCTGTTTTTTTGTCGTCTCTGAGTGCTACATGTTGACCTCCATGCCTATGACCGCTATGTGGCCATTTGTAACCCACTACTGTATAAGGTCACCATGTCCCCACAGGTTTGTTCTGTTTTAAGTTTGGCCTCCTATGCCATGGGGTTTGCTGCGGCCACTGCCCACACAGGGTGCATGCTGAGGCTCATCTTCTGCCATGATAATGTTATCAACCATTACTTCTGTGACATCCTTCCACTCCTTCAGCTCTCTTGCACCAGCACGTATGTCAATGACATAGTCGTTCTCATTGTGGTAGGCATCAACATCACAGTGCCCAGTGTTACCATCCTCATTTCTTATGTCTTCATCATTCGTAACATTCTTCGCATCAAATCCACTCAAGGGAGGTCCAAAGCCTTCAGCACCTGTAGCTCCCACATCGCTGCCATTTCTCTTTTCTTCGGGTCAGCAGCTTTCAAGTACCTTAAGTATTCCTCACCTGGGTCTAATGAAGAAGGGAAAGTTGCTTCTGTTTTCTACACCAGTGTGGGACCCATGCTCAACCCCCTGATCTACAGTTTGAGGAACAAGGATATCAAGGTTGCGCTGGGGAAAGTTCTAAATCAAATCCAGAGGAAAAACCTCCTGTAATGAGAAGGCATTCAAGAGATGCCACTTTTCTTTAACTTTTTATTTCTGTTTTTCCAAGGAGGGCTTTGTTCATAACTGTTAATTATAATGACTATGATTTAGACTTGCCTTTTATTTATTTTATATTGTTCTTATTTCATTTTTGCATCTCTAGTATCTCTCCTTTGCAAAAGTGTCTTGCTTTATATTTTAAACAAATCCAATAGTATGTTTATAAAAATATGCACCAACATTTTTTTGCCTATGTTTTCATGTTTATTCACTTTTTGGGTATTTCTGACTGGTCTAGTGAACCTGGACAGTTCTAATGAGTTTTATAAGTTACATAAAATTAAGGTAATATTTTGCTGATCTGTTTTCAGGTGTGCCAAATATTATATAGTTATTTTCTTTTTAACTATATCATTACTGTTCTGTGCAATAGGAATCAAAGAAAAAACTTCATGGTAAATTATAGATCCCATTTGAATAGAGTACAATGCTCTCAGTCTTGTTCTATGTTCTCTATTTTTTAATCACATTTTATTTTATCATCCTGATTTTTCTTGTTCTCTTTGAGATTAACAAAATCTGGACCCTTTACTTCTAGCTTTGAGATTCTTTACTTGTACAGTGCAGTTTATCTAAAGAGAATATATGTATATTTCCACTCTTTATTGCCATGTCACAGTAAGAGAACATTCTGTCTGTAATACTAGATAGTGTATCTGAGGATACCCCATAATGAGGTTTATGATTTATTTTAAAACTTGATTTTCTCATATCAAATGTCATGAAGTATTTGAAGATAAATTTTATTACTGCAAATATTAATGATCCTATAAGGAGGATGTTTCTCAGAATGTAGGAAAATATTAGGGAGAAGGTGTTTAGGGCTGTACCCAGTTATGCTCAAGGGTTATTGTTGGCTCCATGTTTAGGGTGACTCCTGGCAGTGTTTGATGGACCATATAGAACTGGGGATTGAATATGGGTGTTATGCAGAAAAAAGTTTTAATCATTTTTCTTTTTGTAATGAGATTTCTCATCAAAGTAGATATATGCACACACATCCAGGTAACATTTTATGAACTTACTGAAATCTCATTAATATGGTTATAAATAAGATATACTGGAGGCTACTTTTAAAATAATTCCTTACTTCACTGATGCTTTCATTTTTAGAATATTTAAAATATCAAATATATCATATCCAGAAGTACCTGTTGAATGAGATAATCTTGTCTGAAAACAAGTTAATAATAAAATAAATAATACACATATATAAATAAGTTTTTGGGGTGTACTTTCTGTGTGTGTGCATTTTTGTGTGTGAACAGTTGCTATGACATCACAATTCTTCTGTAAATTTTTGTTGTGGAGAGCATCATCAAAACTTAAGAGTGCCAGGGACCGGAGCAGTGGCGCAGTGATAGGGCATTTCCCTTGCATGCGGCTGAACTAGGATGTACCATGGTTGGATCCCCTAGTGTCCCAAATGGTCCCCCAAGCCAGGAGCTATTTCTGAGCAAAGAGCCAGGAGTAACTATTGAGTATCACCAGGTGTGGGCCAAAACAAACAAACCAACAAAAAAATCTTAAGAGTGCCAGTGCAAATTATTTTATAAGTTATATTGAACCACTGTGAGATACAGTTACAGAGTTGTTCATCATTTAATTTTAGACAAAGTCCAACATGCAACCCTTCACCAGTGCACATTTCCTGCCACCAGTTTCTCTAGTTTTCTTCCTGCCCTTTCCCTGACCTTTCCACTTCCTGCCTCTATGACAGAAACTCCTCCTCTTCCTTCTCCTCTGCCTCTTCCTCCTCCTCTTCTTCTTTTCTTCTTCTTCTTCTTCTTCTTCTTCTTCTTCTTCTTCTTCTTCTTCTTCTTCTTCTTCTTCTTCTTCTTCTTCTCTTCTTCTTCTTCTTCTTCTTCTTCTTCTTCTTCTTCTTCTTCTTCTTCTTTTCTTCTTCTTTTCTCCTTCTCCTCCTCCTTCTTCTTTTATCCTCCTCCTCCTTCTCCTCCTCTTCCTCCTCCTTCTTCTTTTATCCTTCTCCTTCTCCTCCTCTTCCTCCTTCTCCTCCTCCTCCTTCTTCTTTTCTTCTTTTCTCCCTCTCCTCCTCCTTCTTTTATCCTTCTCCTCCTCCTTCTCCTCCTCTTCCTCCTCCTCCTTCCTTTATCCTTCTCCTTCTCCTCCTTCTCCTCCTCTTCCTCCTTCTCCTCCTCTTCCTTCTCCTCTTCCTCCTCCTCCTTCTTCTTTTCTTCTTCTTCTTCTTCTTCTTCTTCTTCTTCTTCTTCTTCTTCTTTTCTTCTTCTTTTCTCCATCTCCTCCTCCTCCTTCTTTTATCCTTCTCCTCTTCCTCCTCCTCCTCCTCCTCCTCCTCCTTCTCCTGTTCCTCCTCCTCCTCCTCCTCCTCCTCCTTCTTCTTCTTCTTCTTCTTCTTCTTTCTATTTCTCCCTCCTTCCCTCTACCTTTATCTCTTTTAAACACTGCAATATGGTTACAGAAGGGGTATCATGCATATGCCAGTGAACTTTTAAATTTCTACTAGGTATTATGTTATAATCTTGTATTTGGAACCAAAAACAATGTGCCACTTGCCATATAAATGATAGAAAAATATTTACATTATCTTTATTTTGTGATATAGTTGGCAGGAACATTTTTGTTCATCTCATCTAATTTGGTTCACTAAAGTTGTCTTTGTAAGGAGGTCTCTAAATTTGGAGCAAAGGGTCATATATCTGTGCAGCTTTGATTTTTGGAAAGGTTGCCACAATTTTAAGAAAATCTTGGCATATATTAGCAATAATTGATAACTTTGTTCCTCACTAAAGTCCCTTGATGCATTTATTGTGTTATAATTGACTACATCTAATAGCTTTAAAATGCTCCCTCAAGAATCTAGAGATTATTGATTTTGCTTTTTCTCTTCAATATCCATTAAATTGCATAAGTCTGTTTGCTTTGATTTTTGCCCTGGAACACATCTTTAAGAAACTTGACATGTATCAAAAAGAGACTTAACATGGCAGTACTTATAGTCTTGGCATTTAACACTTGCAAAATATGAGCTTTAGCTGACACACACCTTGTGGTCTGGATTTTAGGATCAATTTCCAGTACTGCCCCATAGTGGATCCAGCCAATGGTCAGCACAGAGATAGGAAGTAACAGGCTTTTAAAAGAAACAGCTGACTCCTCAGTAATGATTAATTTTTTAATATAATTTTTATTTTGATCATAGTGGTTTACATGTTGTTGACAATAATATTTTAGTTAAATATTTACATAACATCTGGGAGGGTTCCCATCACCAAATTTTCCTCCCTACACCTCTGTTTTTGTCCTATCTCCCGTATCCTCTTCCCTCATCCACAGGGCTGCTAGATTATGTGGTCCCCTATGTACCTATCCTACTACATAGTAGTCTTGCATCTGATTGGTCTAGGTGCCTCCCTAATTTCCCCCTCTAACTGGGAGGCAGGCCTAGCTAGTTAAATTTGCGTGGTTTGGTTTGAAGAAGAGAAAAGTAGTAAACTGGTGTAAAAGTCTAATACTCTGAAAGTGGGCAGAGCCCTGTAGAGGCTCTTATCATCGATTTGAAGGGTGAAGGAGGAAAAAGAAAATGAAACATTCTGTCAGTACAAAACAAACAAACAAAAAAAAACCCAAAAAAACCCCAGAACAAACAAAACAAACAAACAAACAAACGAAAAAAAAAACAAAAAAAACCAAAAACCAAAACAAAACAAAAAAACCCGCCATGGTCTTGAGATAAGAAACATGACATAGCCCATAAAGAAAGAAAAGAAAAGAAGAGAAAAAAATAGGTATATCTGGGGACAATAGCTTCAATAACCACACCCAAACAGAGAAATCGACCAAAAATAGTTAGGTAAGTAAAAAAAAATTAATAATAACATTAAATGAAGGTAAAAAAATAATATATAAAAAGTAAACAATGTTTTGTGCTATTTTTTCCCTCCTGCCCTGGCACAGTAAGTATTGGGGTCATTCAAGAAGGAATTCACTTGGCCTAAGAGTTATGGGTTTCTCCGTCCTTGGAGTATATTGTCATGGGATCAACTATAGACTCTGTTCAGGATCATTTACTCTCCCGGTGGTCTTTTGTCATGTTTGGGAGACTTCTGTTCTGTTCTGGGTGTTACAATCAGACCTCTGTGTCTAGAGATCTCAGTGTCTGCACAGATTCAGGGTTGGGACTTATGATGACGTCAGTCTTTGTGGTTCAGGAGTTCTGTTCCCTCAGTGTCATTTTAATCCATCTTCTGTGGTTGGTGGTCTTGGTCTTTGCACTGTACCTAGGATGGCACTTAGAATATCATCTTTCTTTGTGCTTCCAGAAGCCATATTCCATTACAATTGTCTCTGCTAGACCTTTGGAAGTGGGGTTCATGGTTGTTGTGCTGGTCGTAGTTCAAACCCTAGACTAGGGCTTTTTTATTGGTCCCTCGGTGTATACCATCTGGTCCTGGTTCTAGCAGCCAGTCATCTGTTAATCGCGATCTTGGCTTTTGGATCTACCAAGGGTGACAAGTCTTCTGATTTTGTCTTATTGTTAGCTGGTAAGGTTGGGTAATCTGCTCTTAGGTCAAGTTGTTCCCAATTTTCCGGTTGTCAGGATATCATATTGGAGCTGGGACTTGTTGGTGACCCTGCCGTATTAAGGCTGTCCTGGCTGGGATCTGTTTCCTGTAGTTGTGTTTCTATGTCAGGGATCCAGGGTTCAAGGCTGGACGGATGGTATCTAATCTCCTGAGGTCTAAATTGATTCCACATGACATTTTTTCAAGGTAGGAGATATCCCTGTATTGTAAACAACTATGGGTTCCCATCTCTAGTAGATAGGAGCTCTTTTTTTGTATGTAAGATTTCCCCCTTTTTTTAATGTGCCTTTGCAGGGGGAAATGGCGCTACCTTATATTGACGGTGTATTTGGGGGTGGACAAAGGGAAAAACAAAAACAGGTCACATACCCAGAGAAGGTAAAAAGAAAAAGAAAAAGAAAAAAATATATGTATGTATATATATAGGCATAAAAATATATGTGTTTACATATGTATATGTAGGACAGACACATTTAAAAATATAGTAAAAAACAAACAAACAAACAAAAACAAACAAAAAAACAAAACAAAAAAACGAAGTAAAGAAGTATTTAAAGGACCAAAGTGATGCAGACTACTTTACATTTGGGGAAAAGCAAGTAAAGAGGTGGTGTAATACAGGTCTTATGCTTATGTTGGAAGTACAGTTTTTCCCATTGTCTTTTGGGTTTTTCTTGTGGTGTGTGGGTTCCCAGGCACCTTTCCATCACGCCCCCTGACCTTCTTCAGATTGGCAAAAGGTTTGCGGCAGGGAGGTCCTGGAAGAGATCTTGTATTGGGGCTACTTTTGGGAGTAAGAGGAGTTTCAAGTAACAGTCCACGTAGGGGGAGTTGATAGGGAGGGGCGTGCAGCATGAGTCCGCAGGGGAGTTGGCTGCCTTTTCTTGCCGGGGACGAGGTGTGGGTTTGTCTGGGTGTCCCTTCTCTTGGGTGCTGGGTACTGGTTCGTTGGGGTAGGAGGTCAATCTTGATGCCTAATAGATTAAGGACTGAGGGTGAAGAGTTTTAATATAGTGGGAGGTCTGGATGGGATTGAGGGGTGGGGGGATAGTTGGATTTCCAGAGGGGGGAAAGGGTAAGGTGTATGGAAGGGGTAGGAAGGGAGAAAAGAAAAAAATACATTAGAAAGAAAGAGAGAAGAGAAAGGATAGAAAGTAAAGAATAGAAAAGAAAAAAATAAAAAAGAAAGTGGTGAGAAGAAAGGAGAGAATAGCAAGGGAATGCTAGTTTGCTTGAATGTGTTCGATGAATAGAGCATGTAGTTTGAGTCTGTACGTCGCTGTTACTGCTTCAGTGGTCTGACTGGTCACGTGCTTCAATCCCTAAAAGAAGGTAAACCTAGAGATAAAGTGTATGTTAAAGAGTTTTCTCAGGGCCATCTCGTAGTGCAAACTAGGCATGGTATCTCGTGTGGTATCCCGAGCTGCCATCTTAGCTTGTCCGCCCTTTGTATCCAAGAACGCCTGTGGACAGAAAAGCTGAGAGGTTATTTTAAATATAGTAAGATAGAGGCATTAATACATAGTGTTATGGGATGTTTCCATTGGAGTCAGTGGTTTGCCGTGGTATTCTTTACCTGTGTTCCTGTATACGATCTCTAAAGGATTATTGTGGGCCATTATTGTAGAAGGTTGATTACATACCTGTTCTCTCTATGCTGCTGTTCTGGTGTTGCTGTTTTCTTTGTGGTATAATGTGTAGTCAAGAGTTTGCGTTGTTCCTTTTTCATGTATTTTGGGCACTGTTCCCAGGTATATGTTGACTATTCCAGTGTTTGGAGTTTCTACCCTGTTATTTGATTGTTAAGTATTAGTTGTGATTGAGATGTATGTTCTATGTGCTTCAGAATAGTGCTACCATTTTGTGTTTATCTTTTGTCTTCTGACTTACTTCGTTTAACATAACATGATCTAGGTTGATCCACGTTGCTGCAAAATCTGTGATTGTATCGTTTCTGACTGCCATGTAATATTCCATTGCGTATAGATACCACATCTTAATGATCCATTCATCTGTTGTTGGACATCGCGGTTGGTTCCAAGATTTGCTATTATACTGAGAGCTGCGATAAATAGTGGGGTGCACACATATTTTGGAATAAATGTTCTTCCAACTTGGGGGTATATACCTAGGAGTGCAATTGCTGGGTCAAAAGGGAGCTCAATTCTGAGTTCTTTGAGCACTCTCCAGACTGTTCTCCATAGATGTTGGACTAGGGGGCATTCCCACTAGCAGTGGATGAGAGTTCCCTTCATACCGCATCCCCGCCAACAAAGATTGTTCTCAGTATTTTTGATGTGAGCCATCCTCACTGGTGTAAGGTGGTATCTCATTGTTGTCTTGATTTGGATCTCTCTGATGATGAGTGAAGGTGAGCGTGTTTTCATGTGTTTGTTGGCCAGCCTTCTGTCTTCCTCAGAGAAGTGTCTATTCATTTCTTCTCCCCATTTTTTATGGCTTTATTTGGTTTTGAGGGGCTCAGTTTTCTGAGTGCTTTGTAAGTTCTAGATATCAGCCCTTTATCTGATATGTCTAGTGAAAAGATTTTTTTTCCCATTCTGTTAACTGTCTTCTTGCATTAAGTAAGGTTTCTTTCACCATGCAGAAGCTTTTTAGTTTAATGTAGTCCCATTTGTTTATGTTTGCTGCTAAGGTTCTTGCCATTGGTGCTCCATTCTCGAAGACCTTTTTGATATATAGGTCTTCGAGTGTTCTGCCTATTTTATTCTCGATAAGCTTTTATAGATTCGGGTCTGATTTCAAGGTCTTTGATCCATTTTGAGTTGACTTTTGTATAAGGAGTGAGGTATGGGTCGATTTTCACTTTCGTACATGTGGTTTTCCAGTTGTACCAACACCATTTGTTGAATAGGCTTTCTTTGTTCCAGTTCAGATTCTTGCCTCTTTTATCAAATATTAGTTGGCTGTATATCTGGGGGTTTATGTCTGGGAATTCTGTTCTGACCCACTGGTCTGAGGTCCTGTCTCTGTTCCAGTACCATGCTGTTTAGATTACTATGGCTTTATAATATAGTTTCAAGTTAGGTAAGGAGATTCCACCCAGCTTCTTGTTTTTTTTCAGTATGTGTTTGGCTATCCTGGGTCTTTTGTGGTTCCAGATGAATTTTGTGATTGATTGTTTTATTTCTTTAAAGAATTGTGGCTGGATTTGGATAGGGATTGCATTAAATCTATATAGAAGTTTGGGTAGGATAGTCATTTTGACTATGTTAATTCTACCTATCCATGAGCATGGGATGTTCTTCCATTTCTTTAGATCCTCTTCAATTTCTTTCTGAAGTGTTTTGAAGTTTCCCTGGTATAGGTCTTTCACTTCTCTTGTAAGGTTGATTCCTAGATACTTGATATTTTTTGATACTATCTTAAATGGAATTGTATTTTTAATATCTCTCTCTTCAACTTCATTGTTTGTATATAGGAACGCTACTGTCTTTTGTGTGTTGACTTTGTATCCAGCCACTTTGCTGTATTGATTGATTGTTTCTAGGAGTTTTACTGTGGACTCTTTAGGGTTTTTGATGTATATCATCATATCGTCGGCAAATAGAGATAGCTTGTGTTCCTCTTTCCCTACTTGAATTACTTTGATTCCCTTCTCTTGTCAGATTGCTATTGCTAGGACTTCTAAGGTTATATTGAATAAGAGTGGAGAGAGTGGACAGCCTTGTCTAGTTCCTTACCTTAGAGGGAATGCTTCTAGCTTCTCACCATTAAGTATAATGTTGGCTGTAGGCTTTTCATATATAGCTGTGACTATCTTGAGGAAGGTTTCTTCTAACCCTATTTTGCTGAGTGTCTTTAACATGAAAGGATGTTGGATTTTGTCAAACGCCTTCTCTGCATCGATTGATATGATCATGTGGTTTTTGTCTTTCATGTTGTTGATGTGATGTATCATGTTGATTGATTTGCGTATGTTGCATTCCTGGTATGAATCACACTTGGTCGTGATGATCTTTTTGATGAAGTGTTGGATTCGGTTTGCTAAGATTTTGTTAAGTATCTTTGCATCAATGTTCATTAGTGAGATTGGTCTGTAGTTTTCTTTTTTGGTGGTGTCTTTGCCTTCTTTGGGAATGAGTGTGATATTAGCCTCATAAAAGGAGATGGGGAGGATTCCTGTTTTTTTTCTATGGTTTGAAAAGCCTATGGAAAAGTGGTAGTAAGTCTTCTTGAAATGTTTGATAGAATTCACCTGTAAATCCATCTCGGCCTGGGCTTTTGTTCTTAGGGAGTTTTTTAATTACATCTTCAATTTCCTCTGAGGTGATTGGTCTGTTTAGGCTTTCTAGATCTTCCTTTTCCAGTCTTGGAAGAGGGTGTTTATCCAAGAATTTGTCGATTTCTACTGGGTTCTCTAGCCTAGTTGAGTATAGTTGTTCATAATATGATCTCATGATATGTTGTATTTCTTGGGGTTCTGTTGTAATCTCTCCCCTTTCGTTTGTGATCCTACTGATTTGGGTGTTTTCCCTCTTTTTTTTTTGGTGAGTTTGCCAATGGTTTGTCTATCTTGTTCATTTTTTCGAAAAACCAACTCCTTGTCTCATTGATTTTTTGTATTTTTTTTTTTTTTTAGTTTCGATGTTGTTTATTTCTGCTCTGGTTTTTACTATTTCTTGCCTTCTGGTTGTGGTTGGATTTCTCTGTTGCTGTTGTTCCAATTCTTTGAGGTGATCTTTTAAACTGTTGGTTTTGTTATTTTCCTGTTTCTTGACATAGGCCTGTATTGCTATGAGTTTCCCCCTAATTACTGCTTTTTCTGTGTCCCATAAATTTTGACATGTTGTCTCTTCATTGTCATTTGTCTCAAGGAATATTTTTATTTCTTCCTTGAGTTGTTCTTTGATCCAGCTGTTGTTGAGCAGGATGTTGTTTAATCTCCAGGTACTAGTTTTTCTCCATTGCTTCTTCTTGACATAATTTTAACCTCTGTTGCATAGTGATCTGAAAGGGTACTTCTAATAATCCTTACCTTTGTGGTCTTATATAGGTTGGCTTTGTATCCTAAGATATTGTATATTCTGGAGAAGGTTCCATGTGGGTTTGAGAAGAATGTGTATTCTGCTTTCTGGGGATGGAGGGCTCTATATAAATCTATTAGCCCTAAATCTTCTACTTTTTCATTTAGAGCTCTTATTTCTTTGCTATTTTTCTGTTTGGTGGATCTGTCCAGTGGTGATAGTGGAGTATTGAGGTCCCCTACTATTATCACATTTCCCTTCATGTGTTTCTCCAGGTTTGCCAGTAGTTGCCTCACATATTTTGCTGACTCTACATTAGGTGCATAGATATTGACCAGGGTTAGTGTTTCTTGATCTAATGTTCCCTGATCAGTAAGTATTGACCCTCTTTTTCTCTGATCACTTTCTTGAGGTTGAATACAATTTGGTCTGATAAAGGAATGGCTGTCCCTGCTCTTTTTTGTTTTCCATTGGCCTGAATAATTACTTTCCCTCCTTTTATTCTAAGCCTGTGCTTATCCTGTAACTGTAGGTGTGTTTCTTGCAGACAGCAGAAGTCCAGTTTATTTTTCCTAACCCAGTTCTCTAATATGTGTCTTTTAATTGGAGAGTTTAGTCCATTAACATTTAGGGAAATTATTGATAGATAGGACTGTTGTGCAGTTGTATTGTGTGGAGTGGTTGTTGTTACAATCAGGGGTTTGGATTGTGTAATTCGTCTCTGAGTAAGTCGCTTAGGATCGACTTAGTTTGCACAAATAGTTCAAGTTCGTTCATGTTTGAGAATGTTTTTTGTCTGCCCTCCCATATGAATGATAGTTTTGCTGGGTATTGGACCCTGGGTTGGAAATTTCTTTCATTCAGTCGTTTAAATATGTCATTCCACTGTCTTCTTGCTTAAATTATTTCAAATGGGAGATCTGGTTTGATTCTTATGTCCTTTATTTGTATTTGAGGGTTTTTTCTCTTTTATTGCTTTCAGGAGTTCCTCTTTCTCTTTGTTTTTTGCCATTTGGATTATTATGTGTCTTGGTGTTGGATTATTAGGGTCTATTTTATTAGGGACTCTCTTGACTTCCTGGATTTGTCCTGAAGTGTCTTTCCAGAGGGTGGGGAAGTTCTCTGTTATTATCTCCCTGACTACCTGTTCTTCCCCCTTCCCTATTTCCTCCCCTTCTGGTATACCCACAATTCTTAGATTGTTTCTTTTGTCTTTGTTCATTAGATATTGGATTTTTCCTTCCAGTGCTTTGCCTTTATTTCTTTGTTGGTTTCTTGATCATTTTTGATTGCAGTTTATATATATTTAATATATATTTAAATATTTAATTAATAATTAATAACCCTGGCAGTGCTCAGGAGTTATTCCTTACTCTGCACTCAAAAATAGCTCCTGGCAGGCTCGGGGGACCATATGGGATGTTGGGATTCAAACCACTGTTTGTCCTGGATCAGCTGTGTGCAAGGCAAATGCCCTACCGCTATGCTATCTCTCTGGCCCGAGACTGGCATTTTCTTATAAAGATAAAAACATAATCTTACTGCTGTATAAACTTCACAGTTTTCACAGTCTTTTTTCATGATTGTCAAAAACTTTACAAAAATATACCATAACAATTTATTGAAAAGAATTATAATCAAACAGTAAGCTCAGTAGCAAGTCTTTTTTTATTACTTTATTTAAACACCACAGTTTACAAAGTTGAAATTGATACTGTTTTTTTTTCCTGGCACTTAGTGTTCCAATATCCAATCCAGCATAACATTCCTTCTACCATTGTCCCCAGTTTCTCACCCATTCCTAAACCTACCAGCTTAGCAGGCACACAATAATTTATATTATTTTGCTTATTACAACAAAATGGTCATGGAATTATTAACAAAAATTTTAGGAAGAGAAAGTCTTAATTTCTTCTCTGATCCACTGCTTGTTCAGTGGGCTGTTTAATTTTCAGATATTACAGTTGTTTCTCCATGTCTGCTTGTAATTCAACTATATTTTAAGTGCATCATGATCTGAGAAGATAATAGAAATAGTTTATATCCTATTGATTTTATGGAGGTATGTTTTGTGACCCAGCATGTGGTCTATCTTGGAGAATTTCCTATGTATTAGCGAAAGTATGTGAATTCAGCTTTCTGGCATGGTGGCATCTGTGGGTTGTAGATGTGGCTGCCTTGGCTTTGGCAGGGCAAGGACTTAACTTGACCTCATCTTGAGGGTGTACCAGATTTTTCAGCCAGAAGACCAGTGTAGCAGTGAGTTTTAGGGTGATTGTCCAAAACTTGAAGTAAACATGAGTTCTTTTAAAAATGAATAAACAGTGGTCATGAATATTAAAGCAACAAAAAGAAACAAGAAAAAGACATATAAAAGCAATAACTACAGATCACCAATGAAAAATATTAGATAACTGTGTTTCTAATTATGTGACATTTTGGAAAAGGCAAAACTCTTCAAAGATTGCTAGTATTTTTCTTGGGGAGCATAACAAGAAAGAATAAAAGAAACAGGCTGGAGATATAGCACAGCAGTAGGATGCTTGCCTTGCAAGAAGTTGATCGAGGATGGATGGTGGTTTGAATTCCGGCATCCCATATGGTCCCCCCATGCCTTCCAGGAGTGATTTCTGAGCACAGAGCCAGGAGTAACCCCTGATCACAGTCGGGTGTGATCCCTCCAAAACAACAACAACAACAAAAAACCCCACAAAAATGAATGAAAGAAACATTGAATCTTTTAAGTAAAACTATTCTGTATAATAATGATAGACAAGAGATATTGTATATTTCTAAAAAATCTATAGAAGTTTAATTTGTGCAACTTGAAAAAATTATTCAAGGTGTTAGGAAAATCTCAAGGAGTGCAGATAATGAAATGAGAATCTAGGTGTGTACAAATTTATGTAACAGCCTCTATGATGAGGTTAAGGGAATGGTGTTGGAAAAGCAGTAGAAATTTTATGTATTAAAGCAAAAGAAGTTGATGTATATAAGCAGAGTATGTGGTAATTGATGATGATAGTTTCATAGTGGCATGTGCTACCAATGATACTATTTAATGGGTGTATTGGAATTGATTAATAAGAATGTCGAAGGTAAAGACCAGATTTATCTCTGATGGATGAAAATTTTTCAATAGGCAAATGTGGGGATGATCTCTGTGGATGATTAGTGCCAGAGATCAGCAGGAACTCAGATTTGACTGATTATAAACATGATTGCAAATAGGCATATGTGTGTGTGTATGTGTGTGTGTGTGTACAACATCCTCAGATAATATTGCATTTAATATTACTTCATTATGACTTTGGTTAGAAGAAATGATCAATTTCTGTTATGGTATATTGTGTGGAATTTACATGGTCTCCCTATATTAAATTGGGTTTTCAATGGATAATCTAGTTTTATCTCAAAGATATTTGTGTGAGGTTCACTGGTGTGATTAAATTGTCTAATTATGAATAAGTGTGTTTAATGCTCCATGTTTAGATGGTTTATTATCCAGGTTGGTTTCTGCTTGTACCTAAACTGCCGATAGCTTCTGGATAGCCCATGAACTTGACCTAGAATAAGCTTCGAAAGGGTTGAGTAAGTACAGCTTATTAATTAATATTGGTTTTTATTTAAATTTTTGCTGATGGTTTTGCAACCAGAGATATGCTGTAAGAACTTATTTTTTGTAATAGCAATTTACGGTAAAGTTGATTTTGTTATGTGCTATTTCACTTAGTCATGGTTTTCAAGACCTAATAAATAATATTGAAGACTTACTATATATATCCATGAATTACCATGCAAACATATTTCTTTGCTTTGTTAACTAAGAGAGTCTACAATGACATGCCAGTAACAAAAATCACACATAGCATCCAGATTGTGGCTTCAAGTACCACTTCTTAAAATAATCAGAGATTCTAGAAAATATTAGTGATGGTATGACTGTATCAGGAGAGACCTAAGATGAGCTTGGAGTATTGTATCAACCGGAAAGTAAGAAAATGATTTAAGACATATGTGTGATGCAGACACACACACATAAACTTATCATGATATAAAGTAGTCAATGCCCAAGAAATCTGAGCAACTTTTGTAAATTAATTTGCACTGGATTATTACTTAATGTAGGAATGATATATTTATATGGTTAAATACTAATTAATTTATTAAATTAATTAACTAAGAAGATATAGATTCAAAAATAATGCATATGCTGAAAAAATTACAAATAATTTCTTGCTACTTTGCCTCCAAGAAGGGGAAGGAATAACTTGGACTGCTCTTAATTTTTTCCTTTCAGAAACCATATATGAAAGTTGGGGATTGTGGAGAGTGAATGCACAGTTGGGAGGCTAATATGCATTATTTCAGTCAGACGATTAAGGTCAACATAAGCTTTCATAATTCATATCGATAGCAATGTTTTGCTGCAATGTTTTTTTCAAAATTATTTATTTTTAACTAAGTCCTTTATTTAACACTGTGATTACAAACATAATCGTAGTTGGGTTTCAGTCATAAGAAGAACACCCCCCTTCACCCGTGCAACCTTCCCATCACCAATGCCCCCAGCTCTTTCCTCCTCCCATACCCCACCTGTATTCGAGATAAGCTTTCTAAATCCCTCATTCACTGACATTGCTCTGATAGTTCTCAACATAGTTATTTCTCTAATTGCACTCACCACTTTTGTGGTGAGCTTTGTATCTTGAGCCGGTCCTTCTGACCCTCAACTCTGGGAATTATTTCAATGTCTTTAATTTTTTTAAAAACCCATAGATGAGTAAGACTATTCTGTGTGTCTCTCGGACTAATGTCACTCAGCACAATAGATTTCATGCACATCTATGTATAGGAAAGTTTTATGACTTCATTTCTCCTGACAGCTGCATAATATTCCATTGTGTATATGTACCACAGTTTCTTAGCTATTCATCTGTTGAAGGGCATCTAGGTTGTTTCCAGAGTTTGGCTATTGTAAAAAGTGATGTGATGAATATAGGTGTGAGAGAGATTTTTGTATTATATATTTGTGTTCCTAGGGTATATCCCCAGGAGTGGTATAGCTGGATCAAATGGGAGCTTAATTTCCATTTTTTTTTTTTTGGTTTTTGGGTCACACCCATTTGACGCTCAGGGGTTACTCCTGGCTATGTGCTCAGAAATCGCCCCTGGCTTGGGGGGACCATATGGGACACCGGGGGATCGACCGCGGTCCTTTCCTTGGCTAGTGCTTGCAAGGCAGACACCTTACCTCTAGCGCCACCTTCCCGGCCCCTTAATTTCCATTTTTAAAAGAAATTTCCATATTATTTTTCTTAAAGACTGAACTAGACAGTATTCCCACCAGCAGTGAATGAGAGTTCCTTTCTCTCCACATCCCTGCCAGCACTGATTGTTCTTGTTCTTTGTGATGTGTGCAAAATAATGTTTTTTAAGTTTAAACACCGTGGTTACAGAAATGTTCATAGTTGGGTTTCAGTTATAGAATGTACACTGCACTTTATCATTGCAACTTTTCCACCAAAATGTCTCCCATTTACCCTTCTCACCCCCCACATCCTGCCTATTTCTAGGACAGATATTCTGCTTTTCTCTCTCTCTCTCTCTCTCTCTCTCTCTCTCTCTCTCTCTCTAACACACACAAATTGTCATGGCAGTTGTCAGGACAGTTAGTGCTCTAACTATACTTACCATTCTTTGGACAATTTTTATATCATGAGCTTTCCTTCCCAGCCCTCATCTCTATTGCCTCTGGATATTCTTACATACTGGATATATCTCACATAAATTCTACATACTTTTATTTTTCTTGTATCTCACAGATGAGTGAACTTATTCTATGTCTATCTCTTCTCCTCTGACTATTTTCACTCAGTATAATAGTCTTTATTTCCAGCCATATTTAAGCAAATTTCATGACTTCATTTGTCCTAATGGCTGCATAGTATTCCAGTGTGTACATGTACCATTGTTGTCTTTTTACTATTCATCTGTTATTGGGAACCTGGGTTGTTTCCAACTTCTGTCTATATAAATAGTGCTGTGATGAAATAGGAGTGCAGAGAGCATTTTGTTTTGTGTTTTTGTGTTCCTAGGGTATATCCCCAGAAACGATATTGCTAGATCATATGGAAACTCAATTTTCAGTTTTTTGAGGAATATCTGTATTGTCTCCCGAAAAGGCTGAATTAGAAAGTATTCTCACCAGCAGCAAAAGAGTCCCTTTCTTCCCACATCCATGTCAGCATTGGTTGTTCTTCCTTTTCGTGTGCGAATATCTGTGGTGTGAGATGGTACCTCATTGTTCTTTTGATTTATATTTCCCTGAAGATTAGTGATCTGGAGCATTTTTTCATATGCCTTTTGGCCATTTGTATTTTTTCTTTGAGAAAATTTCTGTTTATATCTTCTCCCCATTTTTGGAGTGGTTTATATCGTGTCTTCCTGAATTGTACCAGTACCTTGTATATCTTAGTAATAAATCCTAATCAGATGGGTATATTGGGTGAAAGTTTCTCCCATTCTGTGGGTGGCCTTTGTATCCTACTCATTATTTCCTTTGAAGTTTAGAAGTGCCACAGTCAATTTAATTTTATTTCTTTATCTTTGCTTCTACTTTATTGGACAGTGAGTTGTGTTTCTTCCTTGGATGCTTTTAGCTTCAATGTCATGGAGTGTTTTGCCTACATTTTCTTCAATATACCTTATAGTTTAAAGTATGATATAAAAGTCTTTAATCCATTTTTTTTTCTTTTTTTTTATTATTTTAATTATGACAACAAAGATGCAAAGAAAGAGGACAGGGTAAAGTTACAGTGGAAGCCCAATCACCCATAAACAGGATTCTCAGTAGTTCCATCGATGATATCCCAGCCTTGAACTTTCAGCCAAAGAACATTAAGAAAAACAAAACTGAACCCATGTACAATACAATTACTTTGTCCCTCAAATCCCCAGTTGTAGTACATATTGTTTCTTAGCAGCACACCATATAATCTAAAGATATTAGACTTATGTAACTCTTTAAACATTGAGGGCAAAGTACATTTATCTAGTTCCATGCACATGCTTACTAGTTTAAGTTAACCTCAAAAGTTTTAATGGGTTGTTTTTCTTAAGGATTGGAGTCAAGAGAACATAGTAAAAAACGATATTAAAGTGGCATTTGTTTGCATAGGCCCACCAAAACATAAGGGACATGGAAAGACAAATTATGGTCTAAATACATGGAGACCCTACCCCTGAAGTTTCCTGGCACAGGACTGACTCTAGGCTCCAGGCAAACTAGTTTGTCCAATTCAAGTCATAGTCTGTAGTGGCAATACACCTCCATTCCTCACATAGTCTCTGTTGTTGGTATCATTCTTCTGTATTAAAGATCCTGGAGTCTGCATATCCCATATTGCAGTCAGGATGGTGCAGAGCATCCTCTCGTTTCACCTCACACTTAAGGGGCAATAGAGAGAACCATGTCCTGTAGAGCAGGTCATCGTTGTTGTCATGTCTTCTCGCAGGTCATTGTTGTTGTCACGTCTTCTCAGTGTAAACGGAAGTGTCTTATTAGGAGGTCGATGTCACACCCTCGGTAGTGTCTTTCCTGGTAGAGGACTGCTTCCAACTGTTGCTATAAAGGACCTTGGATGTTTCGTAGATAGCTTGCCTGGTTCCAGCGTGAATGGAGAATGCCCATTCAACTGAGGCCTATACCAGGTCATTATATCAATATTCAGGGTGTAAGATACATTGTAATGAGATTTATTAGATAATAACTAATCTGTATGTATAGTGTTTTCCCATTTTAATGTGTCTATGCAAACAAGGATCAATGCCACGAAGCGTTATTGGTGCATCTGGAGGCAATAGGAACAAGACCAGCAATTTCCATAACATACTTCAATCATAGGCATCAAACTGAGGGACAGTTCCACCACAATCCTTACTGAACAGCTTACAAAGAAAAGACAAGATGAAAAGTGGATAGAAACATCATGGTAGAAGAATATATAGAGAGTTACAGCAGTTAAAGAAAATAACCATAAAATATTCAAAAGATATATGTGTTCAATATGTGTTCGATTTGTGTCCTTCTAAATAGTTCTGGGATTTGTAAGATCTACTGTATGTCTTTGGTCAGAGATTGAAGCTGTGTGTTACTGAAGTTAAGAATGGTAAATCTGGGGTACTGATGGTTGGGAGGAGCATATGATCGCGCGGGGGCGCTAGCCCCCGCGCGGTTTCAAAATGTAGACTGGTATGAAATTGCCAGTGATAGCCTGAGTATAGCTGAGAAATTATTTGCATCCAACCAGATCAAACTACACCCCCTGATCCACCCTCTAGAGCCGGCCTGGGAGTGGGGAAAACCCAGGGTGCCCCATGAGCTCCTCCCAGAAACCCACCTGGAGATCCGGAGGAAAGGGGGAGAGGGGGTTCGGGTGACCCAGGTCCGGGCCCCCCACCCTAGGCCAGGCCAAAAGGCCGCTGGCACATACGGAGGTCTGCCAGCTGCCCGCCCGTGCTGCTAAAAATCCAGCTCCAGGAAGGGAGAGAGACCCTCCCAAGCCCGAAGGACAGGGATTTAAGCCCAACCTAGGCCGGTCCCCAGACCCGGCCTGGGAGTGGGGAAAACCCAGGGTGCCCCATGAGCTCCTCCCAGAAACCCACCTGGAGATCCGGAGGAAAGGGGGAGAGGGGGTTCGGGTGACCCAGGTCCGGGCCCCCCACCCTAGGCCAGGCCAAAAGGCCGCTGGCACATACGGAGGTCTGCCAGCTGCCCGCCCGTGCTGCTAAAAATCCAGCTCCAGGAAGGGAGAGAGACCCTCCCAAGCCCGAAGGACAGGGATTTAAGCCCAACCTAGGCCGGTCCCCAGACCCGGCCTGGGAGTGGGGAAAACCCAGGGTGCCCCATGAGCTCCTCCCAGAAACCCACCTGGAGATCCGGAGGAAAGGGGGAGAGGGGGTTCGGGTGACCCAGGTCCGGGCCCCCCCACCCTAGGCCAGGCCAAAAGGCCGCTGGCACATACGGAGGTCTGCCAGCTGCCCGCCCGTGCTGCTAAAAATCCAGCTCCAGGAAGGGAGAGAGACCCTCCCAAGCCCGAAGGACAGGGATTTAAGCCCAACCTAGGCCGGTCCCCAGACCCGGCCTGGGAGTGGGGAAAACCCAGGGTGCCCCATGAGCTCCTCCCAGAAACCCACCTGGAGATCCGGAGGAAAGGGGGAGAGGGGGTTCGGGTGACCCAGGTCCGGGCCCCCCACCCTAGGCCAGGCCAAAAGGCCGCTGGCACATACGGAGGTCTGCCAGCTGCCCGCCCGTGCTGCTAAAAATCCAGCTCCAGGAAGGGCCTTTAATCCATTTTTATATGACCTTTTTGCATGGTGTTAAAGAGATGTCTGAGTTTGCTGTTTTGCTATGGCTGACCCATTGTCCCATCACTTGTGGAAGAAGCTTTCCTTGTTCCACTTTGTGTTTCTTGCCCCTTAATCAAAGACTAATTGATTGGATGTCTGGGATCATTCTATAAATAGTCAATTCTATTCCACTGATCTTAGGATTTATTCCAATTCCATGCTGCTTTAATAACTATTGCTTTGTAGTACAATTTAAAGTTGGGAAAAGTGAAGTCTCCCATATTCTTTTTTCTGAGGATTGCTTTAGTTATTATTTATGGAAGTTAACTTCTCCTCTATCATTATTTGTATATAATAAGGCTTGAGTTTTTGTGTGTTAATTTTGAAGGCTGCCACTTTGGTTTTATGAGAAAAGGCCATTTTCCCAGAGGGTCAAGGAGAACTACCTAAAGACTGAAATAGTAGGACAAAAAGGTGCTGTATAAATCTATGCTGGCTTCAAGAAAGGGATCATGTATTTGTTTAGCACATGAGAAATGTGGCAGATCTTCCAAGGGCTTCATAAAATAATGGATCAAGTTCTTATGTAATTTATAAAGAACTTACTAAAGAAATATGACAGAAATGCAAGCTGTTCTAGAATCTATCACTTGTTGGAGGACAGAAGAATTAGGGTAGAGTCTGAGTATTACTATAGAAGATTGGGATTCATGAAGACTCAGTTATTGACATGTAGGATGTGTTATTAATATACTACTGTATCTCACAGCAAGGTAATATTTGGTTATTTTATTTAATTGTATTTTAAAATCACAGAAACTCCATGAAAGAGTAGCTTCTCACACTCCTGTGTTCAAAAGCTGAAACAGCAGAAATATATCGACTCTTTCCAGGAATCATAGTCAGCTTAGTGGCAGTAATCGTACATATATCCCCTCTAATCCCATGAAGCCTATTGTTTTTATGTCAAAAAGGTGACCCCAGTAATGGATAAAATCTCAATAGGACAGTTAGGTAGGATTTTCTGGCAGTCATTTAAAAGTTAAAATATTAGAAGGAATATATGACATTGCAAAAGATTTCGGGTGTCTCCCAGGAAAGAGACAGTGGCCACATCTAAAAAAATAAAATAAAGATAAAGAAAGAAAGAATCTCAGGGGTAGAAAAAAATTTCCATTTAGAACATGAAAAGTAAGTGGTAAAGAGAGAAAAAATGTTAGGGAGTTGAGCATTTATTTTCTTCTCTGTTTTGGTAGATTGCACAGTCCCTGGAGTAACAGTGAGGGAAAAATTAAGTGAAATCTTGAATCCCGAGGTGTCAGCTATAGAACCCAGGTCAAGAGTGAAAATAATTCTATTGTTTCCCTTATTCCATGTGGGGCCTGTGCCCCAGGGAAGAGCCTGAGCAGCCTTGTGCCCATTTGTTTGTTACCAGGTAGAGTAGGACAAAGACCTCCCATTCAGTCATCTCAAGCTTACCAAGTGGTGAAGGTGACAACCATAAATGCTGGACTTTCCCCCACTGTTTGAAAGAACTCATAATCAGGGTCAGCAAAGTTGTGAGCTGTGGCTCAGAAAGATCCACAGGCCAGGGCTGAAACGGAGTCTCCTCAGCATCAAGGACTCAAGGAACCAAAGGCAGGGGTCAGCATTGCTCTCCTGGGACTACAGTGGCAAAGCAGAGATGAGGGAACACTGAGAGTGTCTGGCCTGAGAGGGCAAGTCCCTGAGGAGCATTTGTGGTCTGCCTCTCATGTGAGATGGGGGAGATACTAGTTTCCTATTCGTTGCTGTGAGTTTTCAGAAAAATCTGATTTTTGGAACAGCAAAGTCTTCTGAGGTATTGAGAGCTGAGTATCACAGTGAGTTTTTGTACTGTGTGTGTGTGTGTGTGTGTGTGTGTGTGTGTGTGTAAGAAACAGGGATAAAAGCTCACTTTACAATTGCTTTTTCCTCCTCTTCTTCCCTTCTCTTCTCTTCCCTTTCTTCTCTTTCCTTCCCTTCCTTTCCTTTCCCTTCCTTTCCATCCCCTCCTTCCTCTTCCTTCCCCTTACTATTCCCTTCTCCTTCCTTCCTTCCTTCCTTCCTTCCTTCCTTCCTTCCTTCCTTCCTTCCTTCCTTCCTTCCTTCCTTCCTTCCTTCCTTCCTTCCTTCCTTCCTTCCTTCCTTCCTTCCTTCCTTCCTTCCTTCCTTCCTTCCTTCCTTCCTTCCTTCCTTCCTTCCTTCCTTCCTTCCTTCCTTCCTTCCTTCCTTCCTCCCTTCCTTCCTTCCTTCCTTCCTTCCTTCCTTCCTTCCCTCCCTCCATCCCTCCCTCTCTCCCTCCTTCCCTCCCTCCCTCCCTCCCTCCTTCCTTCCTTCCTTCCTTCCTTCCTTCCTTCCTTCCTTCCTTCCTTCCTTCCTTCCTTCCTTCCTTCCTTCCTTCCTTCCTTCCTTCCTTCCTTCCTTCCTTCCTTCCTTCCTTCTTCCTTCCTTCCTTCCTTCCTTCCTTCCTTCCTTCCTTCCTTCCTTCCTTCCTTCCTTCCTTCCTTCCTTCCTTCCTTCCTTCCTTCCTTCCTTCCTTCCTTCCTTCCTTCCTTCCTTCCTTCCTTCCTTCCTTCCTTCCTTCCTTCCTCCCTCCCTTCCTTCCATTTTTGAGCCACATATGTGGCTCAAAGACAACAACAACAACAATAATCTGCAGGAGGCCAGACACAGGAATTTGGAACTGTTACCTCCAGTTTTCCTGCTTGAGGGAAGAGAGAAAGTGATGAAAATTTGGGAGAGAAGACACTATCTTGTCCATACTTAGTCCACAGAGCCCCTGTCTTAGCTCATGAAGATTATGTTATTCAGTATTATGAGAATGGTAAAAGCAGAGGGGCCTTGAATGAGATAGTGCAGATATTTCCAACAAATATCTCTTCTTGTAGGACAAGATAAAGTAAAGGCTGGATTTTTACTTATTGTAAACCTCTATTTCTATGCTTGCAGATCTTCTTGGGAAAGAATGGCTCTTCAAAATGGTTCCTTTGTGACAGAATTCATTCTGATGGGATTAACAGACCAACCTGATCTCCAACTCCCCTTGTTCTTCATCTTTCTTGTAATGTATATGGTCATCGTGTTGGGAAATTTAGGTCTGATGACGCTCATTGGGCTGAATTCAAATCTCCAGACCCCCATGTACTTTTTCCTCTTTAACTTGTCCTTTATTGACCTCTGCTATTCTACCGTATTTACACCCAAGATGCTGGTGAACTTTGTAGCCGAGAAGAACATTATTTCCTATAGAGGCTGTCTGGCCCAGCTTTTCTTCTTCTGTTTCTTTGCCATTTCTGAGTGCTATGTGCTGACCTCCATGGCCTATGATCGCTACGTGGCCATCTGTCACCCACTGATGTACAGCATCACCATGTCCCCCAAGGTGTGTTCCAGCCTAATGTTGGGTTCTTACTTCATCTCATTTTCAAAAGCCTTGACTCACACGGGATTCATGCTGAGACTGACCTTCTGTGATGCCAACACCATCAACCACTATTTTTGTGACATCCTCCCTGTGCTCCAACTCTCTTGCACAGACACCTACATCAATGAACTTGTTGTGTTCATTGTGGTGGGCATCACACTTATTGTGCCCAGTTTCACCATTTTTGTCTCTTATGGATTCATCCTCTCCAGCATTCTCCGCATGAGCTCTACAGAGGGCAGGTCCAAAGCCTTCAGCACCTGCAGCTCCCACATCGTTGCTGTGTCTCTCTTCTTCGGCTCAGCTGCATTCATGTATCTCAAACCATCTTCTTCTGTGTCCATGGACCAAGGTAAAATCTCTTCTGTGTTTTATACAAGTGTGGTTCCCATGATGAACCCCTTAATCTACAGCTTGAGGAATAAAGATGTCAAACTTGCTCTCAGAAAAACTCTCAGCAGGACAAAAATTTAAGCAGAGATTTTGCACACAGTTCTAGGTAGGACTGGCATTTTATTTTATAAAAATATATTTAGACAGAAGCTGTTGGATACTATTATCTTTTATACCTTGATGAAATAACATTTGCTCATAATTTGTCTTCACTTTTTAAATCATAATATCCTCTCTCTTCATGGTTTCTCGAGTTCTTTGCTTACCATCTTTTACCATCCAAATAAGAGTTGAGATGAAACAGTTCAGTTTTCTATGGTCATTTTGGAAGTTTGTTACTTACTCCTGGAAAAGGTGAATAATTCTGTTAGTGATCAAATAATTATGATGCAACTGCATCCTGAAGCTGCTTTTATGATGTGCTTTTGGACAAGGTCCAGGTAATCTACATCTACTCCTGTCTTGACACCCCCCACTGCTGATAATCCAGCTTTCAACTGTAAATAATATACTAATATATAGTCATATATACTAAGCTTCTGTTTGCAGAGATCTCATGCATATTTTTATAAATATGAAACTCTCATAATATAATAAGGAATAATCGTTCTTCCCTTCCTTTGGAAAAGATAGGAGAGGATGTAGTCTGAGTGGTAAAAAAAAACACCAATATTATTAATGTAATTTTGTGTCAAGATAACAATTAGCATTAGTTTCCTCAGAAAGGAGTTAGAGTTCTTTTCTCTAATTCTTTTTTTTTATTAGACTACACGTTCTAAAACTTGAATTCTGTTAGAAATGGTCAGAAATATGTTACATGCTATAATATGCCTCTTAGGAGTTGATTGCCTTTTCTTACTTCAAACAATACTTGTTTAAACTTGAAATCACAGACTCGATTTAATTGCTTTTGAAAAAAGACATCCTGTGGAATTAAATCTTTTTCATTAAAATATCATTTCACTTATGTGTTGGAATACTCATTTGTTTCTTTCTTTCTTTTTTTTTTTTTTTTGGTTTTGGGGCCACACCCAGTGATGCTCTGGGGTTACTCCTGGCTGTCTCTGGGGTTATTCCTGGATGTCTGCTCAGAAATAGCTCCTGGCAGGCACGGGGGACCATATGGGACACCGGGATTCGAACCAACCACCTTTGGTCCTGGATCGGCTGCTTGCAAGGCAAACGCCGCTGTGCTAACTCTCCGGGCCCTCATTTATTTCTTAATTAAAATACTACCTGTACTTAAGCTATCAGCATTTGTACTTTGCAACTCCATGATTGGAAATATTAGACGATATGTAATATAAAATTTATGTACATCATTTATTGATATGCTGTGACATGAGAGAATCTGAACTGTTTTGTCAAAATAAACTGAAAATATTTTACACTGGAAAAAATATAATAAGGGATAAGTGGAGGCATCATACTGAAAATGAAATAAATGAATGGTTTATGCCACACCATTTATTTTTTAGTGGAGGGACACTCACAGTGGTTTCTGGGCCATGGGGCACTGGAAATCGAGCTTAGGGCCTTGTACATGACCAATATGTATCCCACCAGTTGGATGGCATCCTTGACCTCTCTACTCTATAGTTTCTTAATAAAAATGCCCAGATAAATTGTTAGCTTCCTGATTTCAGGTTGACCAGTCTTGTAAAAATCATGTTGGTTAGTTCATTTTAATTCCATAAATGTTAAATGAGAAACTTTTAAAAATGGACTGTGCCTATTTTCTGATTATGTAGAAAAATGCCTCATGTTACTAACTCTAAATTTTTCTTTATCAAAAAAGTTATATGTAGTTACTTATTTCATAAATTCTGTACATTTAAAATAGTTCATAAAGAAGTTTTGTTTTTCTTTTGCTTTCTTTTTACTTCTTTTCATTTTCCTTTGAAAAAGTGTGACTATAAGTAAATAATATCTCTGCTGTTCATATATATTTATAAAGATTGTGGGGCTGTATATACTTGAATATATTTAGTTTGATCGCTCATCTTTCATTTATGAAACCTCAAATGCAAGTGAATCTGTTTCAATTTCAAAGATTTATAAAAATGATAAATTCCAAATTATGCTTAGGTTGTACCTTTTCCCGTATTATTTGGCAAGCAATAAATAAAATGTTATAAATTTATAAAGAGGTTTTATTTGTTTTGTTTTGATTTTTGGGGCCACACCTGATGATGATCAAGATTCTGTGTTCAGTGGTCATTTCTAGTGGTGCTTAGGAGACCACATTCCCATATGTTGGGAGGATGAACCCAGGTGGCCTCATGCAAGGAATACACCTTACCTGCTGTGCTATTGCTCTGGCCCCAAGAGGTTTTTTTTAATAGTTACAAGTGGCATTATTTTAGGATAATCAACATATAATGGACAGATTTCTAAGTGCTAACCCAAACACTTTGGGTTTGATCATTCTAATTGAGCTAAATTCTCTTTGTCACACTCCCATGTTCTTTTATTTCTTTCACTTGTCCACCATAGAAATGTGTTATTATGGAGCAGGAGCAGTAGAGCACAGTGGGAGGGTGTGTGTGTGTTTATGGCATTTCTGAATCTTTTGTGCTGGCATCCATGGTATGATCTCTGTGTGACCATCTGTAAGTCACTAATGGAAACTATCACAATGTCCCCTACAGCATGCTATTGTCTTCACTAGGTTCAGACTTGGTAGCAATTTTTATACCTGTGGCCCACACTGGATGTGTATTGAGTCTGAATTCAGGGATATCAACACCATTAATCACAATCTATATGACATGGTTCACCTGATCCAGCTCTTCTGCACAAGAGAGCTAGATTATGTGCTGGTAGATTGCATTGGGGTGACCATTATTAGCATCACTATGATGAGTCTCACTATCTTTATCTCTTATGGTTTTATTCTTTTCTGCACCTTCCACATCAACATCCACAGAGGATAGGTCCAAAGCCTTTGGTACCTACAGCTCCCACACCAACGATGTTTCTTTTTTCTTTGCATCAGATACATTCATGTATCTCACAGAGTCTTCTCCAGGAACAAAGATGTTAAAATAAAAAAACTCTGGCCAGGGGCCGGTGAGGTGGCTCTAGAGGTAAGGTGTCTGCCTTGCAAGTGCTAGGCAAGGAAGGACCGCGGTTCGATCTCCCGGCGTCCCATATGGTCCCCCCAAGCCAGGGGCGATTTCTGAGCATCAAACCGGTGTGGCCCGAAAAAAAAATTTTTTCTGGCCAGAAGAAAGTTTTGAAATGTCTTGATGAATGTAGTGACTGAAAAAAGATGAAAGGCCACAGAAATGCAGGACAAACATTGTGCCTCTGTAAACATTATGAATTATCTCTACTTTTGACAGCTTTCATTTTAATTTTTTTTCTAGATAACATGGGGCTAGAGAGGTAGTACATTGAATTGGGCATTTGCCTTGTATAAGCTAACCAAGATGTGATTCCCCAGTCTCCATTCTGGTCCTCCGAGCACTACTGTGAAAGATCCCTAAATGCAGAGTCAGGATTAGTTCCCAAGGATCACTGAGTGTGGCCCCAAAACAACAAAAATCAGCACAGAAGAGGTGATCAAATATCTTTTTTTGATGGGAAATTGAAGATCAGAGTGGCTAGTAATTATTTAAGTGATTTAAAATAAGAAGATTAAGTGTTAAAAGGGAGCATCCAAATGTAATAGTAGGGAAGTTCTCTGGCAATATAGAGGAAGTTCTTTGGCATTGTAATAATGTAATCATTACTTTTGTAATGCCATTTTATATTATTTTGATTTCTTAAGCTATATATATATATATTTTTTGGTTTTTGGGCCACACCCAGTAACGCTCAGGAGTTGCTCCTGGCTATGTGCTCAGAAGTTGCTCCTGGCTTGGGGGACCATATGGGACACCGGGGGATCGAACCGCGGTCCGTCCAAGGCTAGTGCAGGCAAGGCACCTTACCTCCAGCGCCACCACCCGGCCCCTTCTTAAGCTATATTTAACAATAAACTCCACTTACATACGTTTATTAGTTTCTTAAACTTCATAGAGACTGAGAGCTAAGTGCCAAATCTATGTGACAGCATTCTTCATCTAGAATGGCTCATGCAGAGAGGTCCATGTAGAGAGGTAGCACTGGACCACATGGCTCAGAGTAAGCCAGATCAATAGGTAATACGTGGAGGATTTTCCAACAGTGACTGGGTGGTGGGGACTTCATGTCTACTCTCATTATCTCTATTTGTAGTATGTTGCACATCATGCTTATTGATTTGTTAATGAGAATATATTTGTCATTTAGTGGTCTATAGTTTTATTTTCTAACTCTTTGTGTGTGTTTGGGGGTGAGCACACCTGGAAGCACACAAGGGTTCTTCCTGGCTCTGTGCCCAGAAATTACTCCTGGGAGGCTTGGAGACCATGGAGATGTCAAGGATCAAACCTGGGTCTACTGTGTGCAAGGCAAATGCCCTGTCTCCTGTGCATAGTTTTGGCACCTCTTTTCTGTTTTAATAAAATCTTTAAAGGACTTTTTTCAAGCACTATTTTGTTATATGTGATAAAAATAATATATTTTAAAATTTGGGTGGCTATAAGGGGCTGTGCTCAGGGCTTATTCCTGAGTTCTTTTTTGCTTAGGAGTAACATCTGAAAGGATTTAGGGGACCACATAGAGTGCTAGATATCAGATAATATTCCATTCCATGTATACACCACAATTTTTAAAAGTCAATTCAACATTGATGTGCATTTATGTAGTTTTAAGAGCTTACATATTATGAATAACTTTTCCATAAAGACAAGAGGACCAATGTGGAATATAGAATAACTGGAGAATGGAATACAGTGTTTGAGAGGTTATGTCTAGATTATCCTTTGCCTCAGAGTATAGAGAGGAAAAGAGCATAAAAGGAAAGAAATTGAGGCAGGGAGAAAAGGAAGACAGGAAGCAACAGAAACCAGAGCTAAGGGGATCTAAATATATGAGAGGTTTAAAGGGTGGTTAGATAAATATCTGAACAATACTAAAGACAAGATATTCCAAATTCAACAACCAAACTTCAAAATGTGCATATGGTAGGCTAGGGCTGGGTGTGGAGGCTGGGGAAGGAATTGTGGAACTTGTTTGAGGGAAGAGGACAGTGGTGTTGGAATTAGTGCTGGGACATATGTCTAAAACCCAACTACGACTAATGCTGCAAATCATGGTATTTTAGTAAAAATAAAAAGAAGACAGGAGGGCTAATATTCCATTGCTATCCTCTTAAATTTTCCTTTTGATATAAATCTTGATGTAAATATTTGTTCTATATGGGTAGGATAGGGCTATTTAATTTTTTGAGAGATGTCCATATTGTTCTTCATAGAGGTTAGGCTAATTTATTTAATTAACAGAAGGTGATGACTCCTCTTTCCCTACATCTTCACCAGCATCTCTTCTCACTATAAGAAGCTGGTCTAGCAGATTTGTGAAAATATTTTATTTTATATTGATCTTTATAGATTACTAATGATAATGGAATGAATCATATGTCATTGATAATTTCAATGTCTTTTAGTAAAAGAGTCTAATCTTTTTGTTTTATTTTTGTTTTGTTTTGGGGTCACACAAGGTAGTACTCAGACTTATTCCTGTCTCTATGTTCAGGGGCTCATATGGGGCTCAGAACCCATATGGGGTTTTAGGGACTAAAATTGAGCTAGTTGCATGTAAGGCAAGTGATTTACCTACTGTATTATCAGTTTAGTCCCAACTCAAACCATTTTGGTTGGATTATTTTTGTTAATATTAAATTGAAAATATTTTATTAACCATTTATTTTGGTTTTTGGGTCATATCTGGCGACACTTAGAGGTTCCTCCTGGCTCTGTGCTCAGAAATAATCCCTGGCAGGCTCAGGGGACCATAAGGGATGCCAGGATTTGTACCACTGTTGGTCCTGGGTTGGCTGCTTGCAAGGCAAACGCCCTACCACTGGTTCCTTATTCACCTTTTGATATGTGAGGGACCCAGCAATCTAATCACCAGATAACACTGTAGAGTGGAGAATGAATACTGATTAAAGTAGGACCCAGTAATACAACATTTCCCCCTAATTGACTTTATAGAAAAACAAAGTAATTCATATCACATGGTTTTAAGAAAACGACAGATGCCTCTAACTAAAAGATAAAGATTGGCAATATTTTGTATATGTTCAGCAAAAGTTGGAGGAGATAGAAAGAAAAAACTTTTGTCCTAGAAACAGGGTATCTCTACCCACAAAGCATCTTGCCCTAAGACTGACTTGGTGGTATCTTTGGGAATGAGTGTGATATTAGCTTTATAGAAGGTATTAGGGAGGATTCTTTTCTTTTTGAAGTTTTGGAAGAGTCTAAGGATCAATGGTAGTAACTCTTTTCTGAATGCTTGATAAAATCCACCTGTGAAACTTCATTGTCCAGGACTTTTATTCTGGGAGGGGTTCTTTTTTTTTAATTTATTTAAACACCTTAATTACATACATGATTGGTTTTGGGTTTCAGTAATGTAAAGAACACCACCCATCATCAGTGCAACATTCCCACCACCAATGTCCCAAGTCTCCCTTCGCCCCACCCGACCCCCGCCTGTACTCTAGACAGGCTCTCCATTTTCCTCATACATTCTCATTATTAGGACAGTTCAAAATGTAGTTATTTCCCTAACTAAACTCATCACTCTTTGTGGTGAGCTTCCTGAGGTGAGCTGGAACTTCCAGCACTTTTCTCTTTTGTGTCTGAAAATTATTATTACAAGGGTGTCTTTCATTTTTCTTAAAACCCATAGATGAGTGAGACCATTCTGCGTTTTTCTCTCTCTCTCTGACTTATTTCACTCAGCATAATAGATTCCGTGTACATCCATGTATAGGAAAATTTCATGACTTCATCTCTCCTGACAGCTGCATAATATTCCATTGTGTATATGTACCACAGTTTCTTTAGCCATTCGTCTGTTGAAGGGCATCTTGGTTGTTTCCAGACTCTTGCTATGGTAAATAGAGCTGCAATGAATATAGGTGTAAGGAAGGGGGTTTTTGTATTGTATTTTTGTGTTCCTAGAGTATATTCCTAGGAGTGGTATAGCTGGATCGTATGGGAGCTCGATTTCCAGTTTTTGGAGGAATCTCCATATCGCTTTCCATAAAGGTTGAACTAGACGGCATTCCGACCAGCAGTGGATAAGAGTTCCTTTCTCTCCACATCCCCGCCAACACTGTTTATTCTCATTCTTTGTGATGTGTGCCATTCTCTGGGGTGTGAGGTGGTATCTCATCGTTGTTTTGATTTGCATCTCCCTGATGATTAGTGATGTGGAACATTTTTTCATGTGTCTTTTGGCCATGTGTATTTCTTCTTTGTCAAAGTGTCTGTTCATTTCTTCTCCCCATTTTTTGATGGGGTTAGATGTTTTTTTCTTGTAAAGTTCTGTCAGTGCCTTGTATATTTTGGAGATTAGCCCCTTATCTGATGGGTATTGGGTGAATAGTTTCTCCCACTCAGTGGGTGGCTCTTGTATCCTGGGCACTATTTCCTTTGAGGTGCAGAAGCTTCTCAGCTTAATATATTCCCATCTGTTAATCTCTGCTTTCACTTGCTTGGAGAGTGCAGTTTCCTCCTTGAAGATGCCTGTAATGTCCTGGAGTATTTTGCCTATGTGCTGTTCTATATATCTTATGGTTTTGGGGCTGATATCGAGGTCTTTAATCCATTTGGATTTTACCTTCGTACATGATGTTAGCTGGGGGTCTAAGTTCAATTTTTTGCAAGTGGCTATCCAATTGTGCCAACACCACTTGTTGAAGAGGCTTTCCCTGCTGCATTTAGGATTTCCTGCTCCTTTATCAAAAATTAGGTGGTTGTATGTCTGGGGAACATTTTCTGAGTATTCAAGCCTATTCCACTGATCTGAGGACCTATCCTTATTCCAATACCATGCTGTTTTGATAACTGTTGCTTTGTAGTACAGTTTAAAGTTGGGGAAAGTAATTCCTCCCATATTCTTTTCCCCAATGATTGATTTAGCTATTCTAGGGTGTTTATTGTTCCAAATGAATTTCAAAAGTGTCTGATCCACTTCTTTGAAGAATGTCATGGGTATCTTTAGAGGGATGGCATTAAATCTGTATAATGCCTTGGGGAGTATTGCCATTTTGATGATGTTAATCCTGCCAATCCATGAGCAGGGTATGCATTTCCATTTCCTTGTGTCCTCTCTTATTTCTTGGAGCAGAGTTTTATAGTTTTCTTTGTATAGGTCCTTCACATATTTAGTCAAGTTGATTCCAAGATATTTGAGTTTGTGGCACTATTGTGAATGGGGTTGTTTTCTTAATGTCCATTTCATCCTTATTACTATTGGTGTATAGAAAGTCCATTGATTTTTTTGTGTTGATTTTGTAGCCTGCCACCTTGCTATATGAGTCTATTGTTTCTAGAAGCTTTTTGATAGAGTCTTTAGGGTTTTCTAAGTAGAGTATCATGTCATCTGCAAACAGTGAGAGCTTGACTTCTTCCTCTCCTATCTGGATTCCCTTGATATCCTTTTCTTGCCTAATCACTACAGCAAGTACTTCCAGTGCTATGTTGAATAGGAGTGGTGAGAGAGGACAGCCTTGTCTTGTGCCAGAATTTAGAGGGAAGGCTTTCAGTTTTTCTCCATTGAGGATAATATTTGCCACTGGCTTGTGGTAGATGGCCTTCACTATATTGAGAAAGGTTCCCTCCATTCCCATCTTGCTGAGAGTTTTGATCAAGAATGGGTGTTGGACCTTATCAAATGCTTTCTCTGCATCTATTGATATGATCATGTGGTTTTTATTTTTCTTGTTATTGATGTTGTGTATTATGTTGATAGATTTTCGGATGTTAAACCAGCCTTGCATTCCTGGGATGAAACCTACTTGATCGTAGTGGATGATCTTTTTAACGAGGCATTGAATCCTATTTGCCAGGATTTTGTTGAGGATCTTTGCATCTGCATTCATCAGTGATATTGGTCTGTAATTTTCTTTTCTGGTTGCGTCTCTGTCTGGTTTAGGTATCCAGGTGATGTTGGCTTCATAAAAGCTATTTGGAAGAGTTTCTGTTTGTTCAATTTCATGAAAGAGTCTTGCCAAGATTGGCAGTAGTTCCTCTTGGAAAGTTTGATAGAATTCATTAGTGAATCCATCTGGACCTGGGCTTTTGTTTTTCGGCAGACATTTGATTACTGTTTTAATTTCATCAATGGTGATGGGGGTGTTTAGATATGCTACATCCTCTTCCTTCAACCGTGGAAGATTATAAGAGTCCAAGAATTTATCCATTTCTTCCAGGTTCTCATTTTTAGTGGCGTAGAGTTTCTCAAAGTAGTTTCTGATTACCCTTTGAATCTCTGTCATATCAGTAGTGATCTCTCCTTTTTCATTCCTGATACGAGTTATCAAGTTTCTCTCTCTCTCTTTCTTTGTTAGGTTTGCCAGTGGTCTATCAATCTTGTTTATTTTTTCAAAGAACCAACTTCTGTTTTCGTTGATCTTTTGGATTGTTTTTTGAGTTTCCACTTCGTTGGTTTCTGCTCTCAGCTTTGTTATTTCCTTCTGTCTTCCTATTCTTGGGTCCTTTTGTTGAGCATCTTCTAGTTCTAGTATCTGTGTCATTAAGCTACTCAGGTAAGCTCCTTCTTCCTTCCTGATGTGTGCTTGCAAAGCTATAAATTTTCCTCTCAGTACTGCTTTTGCTGTGTCTCATAAGTTCTGATAGTTTGTGTCTTGATTGTCATTTGTTTCCAGGAACCTTTTGATTTCCTCCTTGATTTCATCTCGGACCCACTGGTTATTGAGTATGAGGCTGTTTAACTTCCAGGTGTTAAAGTGTTTCTTCTGAGTCCCTTTGGAGTTCACAAATAATTTCAGAGCCTTGTGGTCAGCGAAGGTAGTCTGCAAAATTTCTATCCTCTTGATCTTATGGAGGTATGTTTTATGTGCCAGCATGTAGTCTATCCTGGTGAATGTCCCATGTACATTGGAGAAGAATGTGTATCCAGGTTTCTGGGGATGGAGTGTCCTATATATATATCCACTAGGCCTTTTCCTTCCATTTCTCTCCTCAGGTCTAATATATTCTTGTTGGGTTTCAGTCTGGTTGACCTATCCAGTGTTGACAAAGCCGTGTTAAGGTCCCCCACAATTATTGTGTTGTTGTTGATATTATTTTTCAGATTTGTCAACAGTTGTATTAAATATTTTGCTGGCCCCTCATTCGGTGCATATATGTTTAGGAGAGTTATTTCTTCCTGCTCTACATACCCCTTGATTAATATAAAATGTCCATCTTTGTCCCTTACAACCTTCCTGAGTATAAAGTTTGCATTATCTGATATTAGTATGGCCACTCCAGCTTTTTTATGGGTGTTGTTTGCTTGGATAATTTTTCTCCAGCCTTTTATTTTGAGTCTATGTTTATTCTGACTATTCAGGTGCGTTTCTTGTAGGCAGCAGAAGGTTGGATTGAGTTTTTTGATCCATTTAGCCACTCTGTGTCTCTTAACTGGTGCATTTAGTCCATTGACATTGAGAGAAAGAATTGTCCTGGGATTTAACGCCATCTTTATTTCAAAATTTGGTGTGTCTTTTGGGTAGTCTTGTCTTAGATTAGGTCTTTCAGTTTTTCTCTTAAGACTGGTTTTGTGTCTGTGAAGTTTCTTAGCTGTTTTTTGTCTGTGAAGCCATGTATTCTTCCGTCAAACCGGAAAGTGAGTTTTGTTGGGTATAGTATTCTGGGTGAAGCAATCATTTCATTCAGTCTTGTCACAATATCCCACCACCGCCTTCTGGCATTGAGTGTTTCTTGTGACAGGTCTGCTGTAAATCTCAGGGAAGCTTGCTTGAACATGATTTCCCCTTTTGATCTTGCTGTTTTCAGAATTCTGTCTCTATCTGTGGGATTTGTCATTGTGACTAGGATGTGTCTTGGGGTGGTTTTTCTGGGGTCTCTTTTGGTTGGTACTCTTCAGGCATGCAGGATTTGATCACATATATTCTTTAGCTCTGGAAGTTTCTCTTTAATGATGTTCTTGACCGTTGATTCTTCCTGGAAATTTTCTTCCTGGGTCTCTGGGACTCCAATGATTCTTACGTTGTTTCTGTTGATCTTATCATAGACTTCTATTTTCATCTGTTCCCATTCTTTGACTAATTTTTCCATTGTCTGCTCATTTGCTTTAAGTTTTTTGTCCAATCTCTCCTGCTGTATGGAATTGTTTGTATCTCATCTTCCACAGCACCAAGTCTATTCTCAGCTTCTGATACCCTGTCCCAGAGCTTATCCATTTTGTCATTCACTTCGTTTACTGACTTTTTCAGTCCTGTTAGTTGACATGTTATTTCTGTTTGGAGTTTTGTGATTTCTGCCTTCATATTTTCTTGGTTCTTATTAGTGTTCTGTTCAACTCGATCCATGGTTTCTTGGAGTTCGTTGTGCATCTTCCATATTGCTAGTCTAAGGTCCTTATCTGAGAGGTTAATTCGTTGGTTGGTCATTATCTGGTCCTCAGAATTGTCATCTTCATTCTCTATGTCTGATGCTGACCTGCGTTGTTTCCCCATTGTCACACTTGTATTGTGCGTTTTTCTACGTGTTGTGGTGGTATTCTTTGTCTATATGGTGCAGGCAGCACACTCCTCTGGCTTCTCTCTTTCTGGATGGGCTGACTTGCCTCTAAGGGAGGGGAGTCTTCCGTGGATGAAGCCTCACACTGGGTCAAATCTTAGGCCCGAGCATGCAACAGAGAAGACAGTCCGGAGAGAAATATGATAGAGCCGTTCTTAGTGTGATTTTTCCTTCTTGTTGCAATGGAGTTATTTCCTTAGAAAGAGTTCACGGCCGCGTAGCAAAGCGGAGCGGCCGTGCTCCGCTGGAGCCTCTTTTTGCCCCACTTGCAAGAGTTTCACGCAAGAGGACAGTAGACAGACATAGACAGGTCACACTCACAGTTTTTCACAGTTGAGCCCCACTGGGCCGGTGTACTTTCGCGGATTTTCCCCGCCTGGTGTCAGACACAGGGAGCCGGCTTTTGCAAAGCTTAGCCGATTTTCATGCTCTGTAGTCCCTCCCTGAAAATGGCGTCTGGGCGAGCGAGGTTTCTGAGGCTTCTTTTTGCCCCACTCGCAAGAGTTTCACGCAATAGGACAGTAGACAGACATAGACAGGTCACACTCACAGTTTTTGACAGTTGTGCCCCACTGGGCCGGTTTACTTTCACGGATTTTCCCCGCCTGGTGTCACACACAGGGAGCCCGGGGTTCTTAATTTTTTTTTTCTATTCCTTTAATTTTGATTGGCCTGTTTAGACTTTCCACATTCTTCTCATATCGTGATATTACATTTTTTTTTTCTAGAAATCTGTCTATTTCTTCTAGGTTCCCTAGCTTAACTGAGTACAGTTGTTCATAATCAGCTCTCAAGATGTCTTGGATTTCTTGGAATTCTGATGTGATCTTTCACCTTTAATTTTTGATCCAATTATTTGAGTATTTTTTCTTGTGAATCTTGCCAGTGGTTTGTCTAGTTTGTTTATTCTTTTATAAAACCATTTCCTGTAGTTAGCAATCTTGATTTTTGCACAGACCAGAGGATGACATGTCTTCTGATTTCATCTACCATTATGTGATTAGATAGTACCAACCTGCTCTTAGAACAAGTTGTTGCCATTTCCTTGTTGTCAGGATGTCATTTCAAAATTGGTGCAAGTTGGCGTTAGAACAGTATTAGGAATTTCCCAGGGGTATTTTGTTTTCTGGTGCTGTTGGAGGGAACTGTGTCTGTTCTATGTTTGGGATCCAGGGTTCAGGATTGGACTGTCGCTGACTGATCTCATTGAGCCCAAGTTGGGTTTACAGGACACAAGTTCAGAGAGCGAGATGCCCCTGTATTATAAAATGTATGAGGTTTATTTGTTTGTTTGTTTTTGGGTCACACCCAGCAGCGCTCAGGATTTACTCCTGACTCTATGCTTAAAAAATCGCCCCTGGCAGGCATGGGGACCAATGGGATGCCAGGATTCGAACCACAGTCCTTCTGCATGAAAGGCAACTGCCTTACCTCCATGCTATCTCTCCGGCCCCAATGTATGGGTTCTTATCTCTAGTAGATAAGAGCTTGTTTCTGTATATAAGATTTCCCCTATTTTTAGCATGCCTTTTTTTTTTTAAAGGAATGGTGCCATGTTATATTGCTGGGTGCATGTGGGAGTAAGAATATTAGGCCACACAATCTTTGTGCCCTGGTTTTGACCAGAGCTTTTATCCCACGCAAGACTTTTTCTTGTAGGTTTTCATACTACGCAGAACCAAAATAGGTGAAGTTAAAGAGAAAAAGAAAAAAAATATGTGATAGAAGAAATAAAGAAAAATAAATTAAAAAAATTGGAGAAAAATACAGTGATGTAAGAGGCTACCTTACATTTGGGGATAAGCAGACTCAGAGGTATTATTATAGAGGTATTAAACAGATAAAAGAAATATAGGCTTCCCTGATGTCTTTTGAGATATTCTTGTGGGGAGTGAAGACCCTGACAACCATGACTGGGCATAACTTATCCTGGGACCAATAAGAAAGACCCTAGTCTAGTCTTCGGCCTAGGAGTTGTAAAATAACCAATTACAGAAGACTGGTTACAACAGTGATGGAACAAAACTGCTAGAACCATAAAGACACTATCCTAGACTTCATCCTATGACTTGGGTAAATACCAAGATCTCTAGTTAGAGGCCTGATTCTATTAGCCACAATTGAGCAGAAAGTTTTCTGGCACCAAAAATATTCCTTGAGGTGTGAAAAGGAGTATGTATGGAGCCTGTAGTTATTCCCAAGACAGTATGCTTCAAGAGCGGAGAAACCCTGTATCTTTTAGGCCAAGGGACTCGCCTTTCTAATTTCCCCAATATTTACTGTGTATACGCAAAACAAAACAAAATAAAAACAAAAACCCTTGCTACACCAGCCCTCATTTCTTTTTTCTTTTCTTTCTTTTTCCTTTTTTTTTGGTCTCATAGTTCTCGTTTGTTGTATTTGTTGCTGTGGTGCTTTTTTGTAGTTGCTGGTTTTAATCTTTTGTTTGATTTTTGTTTCTTTTTGTGTATTGATTATTTGGTTGTTGCTGTTAATTTTTTTCGTATTATTTTCTTCATTTTGTTTCCTTTATTCTTTTTAAATTAACATTCATAGACTGTAGATGGACTCCTCTTGATTTTTTGTTTGTTGGTTTTGTTTTTTATATTTTGTTTTTGTTTTCTTTTTTCTTTTTTTTCTTTTCTTTTTTTTTCAAACAGAACCACATAAATTGAATCATCTTGTTCTACCTCATAAATTGAGGGGAAAATAGATGATAGCAGAATTAAACAGTTGTATAAACATTGAGTAGAAATAAAAAATGATCAGACTTAAACACCAAACTCAAAGTCAACAAAAACAGAATTGACATCCAATCTTCAAAAAGCTATACACAGTGGGGACCAGTCCAGAGATGGCAAAGGAAGGGGATGCTGGGAACAGGGTTGGAGGGAGGATAACACTTGTGGTGGGAATACTCCTAATTCAATGTCACTATGACATTAAATATTGCTGTGAAAGGCTTGTATTTCACATTGATCATAATAAAAATTATAAAAAAACAGTTCCTGGTCTCATTAATTCTTTGTATTGTTTTCTTTGTTTCTATATTGTTGATTTCTGCTCTTTTTATTATTATTTTTCTCATGCTTGTGTTTGGGTTCCTTTGATGCTGGTTTTCCAGATATTTAAGTTGTCCCTTTATGTTGTTGATTTTGTATTTTTATTCTTTCCTAACGTAGGCCTGTATTGCTGAGTTTCCCCCTAATTACTGCTTTTTCTGTGTTCTATAGATTTTGGCAATTTGTTTTTTCCTTATCATTAATTTCAAGGAATATCTTTATTTGATCCTGATGATGCTATTGAGCAGCATGTTGTTTAGTCTCCAGGTGTTAACTTTTTTTTGCATATTCTTTTTACAGTCAATTTTGATCTCTGTGACATTGTGATCTGATAGGGTGCTTGATATAATTCTTATATTTGTGACTTTATGTAGGTTAGACTTGTGTTCTAAAATGTGATCTATCCTGGAGAGGTCCATGTGTACTTGAGAAGAATATATATTCAGCATTTAAAAAAATGTCTTTGGCCACACCCAGTGACACTCAGGGGTTACTCCTAGCTATGCATTCAGAAATCGCTCCTGGCTAGGGGGACCATATGGGATGCCAGGAATTGAACCAGGTCTGTCCTGAGTCTGCTGCATGCAAAGAAAATAAGAAAACACCCAATGTGCTATCACTCTGGCCCCGTGTATTCAACTTTTTGAAGATGAAAGGCACTTATAGATCAATTGGTACTAATTCTTCTAGTTTTTCACTAAGGGCTCTTATGTCTTTGTTAATATTCTGACTAGTGATTATGTCTAGTGGTGATAATGACATGTTGAAATCTCCCTCTACTTTTACGTTTCCACCCATATGTTTCATAAGTTTGTGAGCAAAAGCCTTATATATTTTGTTTACTATACATTTGGTGCATAGATGTTCATCAGAGTTAGCACTTCTTGGTCTATTTTCCTCCTGATCAATAAGTAGTATCCATTTTTGTCTCTACTTTCTTGAGATTGAATACAGTTTGGTCTGATATAAGTGTGACTGTTCCAGCCTTTTTTGTTTTCTAGTGGCTTGTATAATTGTTTTCCATTCTTTTACTTTGAGCCTATATATATCCTGAACTTTTAAGTGCATTTCCTGCAGGCAGCAGATGACTGGTTTTTTTTTCCTGATCCCACTACTTTGTACCTTTTGATGGGACAGTTTATTCCATTGACATTTAAGGAAACTATTGCTAGAATGGGCTGTTGTGCCATTATATTGTGTAGAGTTGTTGTTACAATTGGGGATTTGGTTTATGTAATTGCTCTTTAAGTAGTTAATTTAGGTTCAGTTTGGTTAGCATAAATATTGAGAGGATTTTTTTGTCCAAGAATGTTTTTAATCCTCACTCCAATATAAATGAGTCTTGCTAGGTATGGACTCTAGGTTGAAAATTTCTTTTAGTAGTTTGATTATGCCATTCCACTCTTTTTTTCCCCACTCTTTTGTTGTTTAGATTGTTTCAAATGGAAGACCTGGTTTTATTATTATGTTTTTTTCTTTTTATACTTGAGGTTTTTCTTCTCCTTTACTGCTTTCAAGAGTACATCTTTTGGAGCCAGAGTGGTAGCACAGTGGTAAGGCTTTTTCCTTGTACATAGCTGACCCAGGACTGAAGCAGATTTGATCCTTGGCATCTCATATGGTTTCCCAAGCCAGAAGCGATTTCTGAGTGCAGTGACAGGAGTAACCCCCGAGAGCTACTAGATGTGGCCCCAAAACAAACAAACAAAAAGAGTATACATCTTTCTTTTTTCTTTTCTTTTCTTCACTTTTATTATTATTTTTTTGCCATTTTAATAATTAAAAGTCTTGGTGTTGTTCTATTAGGATCATTTTATTTGGCACTCTTTTTGCCTCTTGGATTTGTAGAGAAGTCATTTTCCCAAGAATGGGAAAGTTCTCTTCTATTATCTCCCTCACTATTCTTCCTCTTTACCTTTTCTTCCCCTCTGGTATTCATATAATTTGGAGATTACTTCTCTATTTTTCTTCATAAAGTACCTTACATTTTCTTCTAATGTCTTCTCTCTCCTTTCTTTTTGGAGTTCTTTATCACTGCTGGCTTGAAATTTGTCTTCAAGTTGGTTTATGTGATTCTCTATCTGTGAAATCCTACTATTATGGCTTGATAACATGTTTTTTGTTCCTCCTGTTCCAATAGTATAGATTTTGCCATCTTCTGAGAGAGTTCTCCTTTGAATTAGTGGAATTGTTCATCTATAGTTTTCTTAGTTTTGCAGGCTAGTGACTCTTTGATTTCCTAAACCAGTAAGTGTTGATTTTCGGTCCTCTTCTAAGGCTCAGGTGTTTGGGTGGACTTAAAAATTTGCCAACATTTATCTCCATATTCCCAACTGTATGTGTATTCCTTAGCTTCTCCACTGATCTTTATGCTGGAGTTTCGGATTGTTTAAGGAAATGATCTCCTGAATCACTTGTATTAAAGATGGCTTGAGTATGACTTCTTTAGAGGTTATTTGTCTAAACTAGCTAGGTTATCTAAGTATGATAAAATTTTTGCAAACTAGTTTATTGGTTTGTTCAGCAGTTTTCGGAGCTATATATTTTCTAAGAGAAAGAGATACTAGATACAATCGGTCAGGAACTATATTATATAAATTGAAGTGACTTCAATTTATAAGGAATAATAGTGTTGACGAGAAGGACCAAAGGTTTGGGAAAAGGAAGGTTGATGGGAAGGATGTGAGATTCTCTGTTTCCATCTAGTAACAGTCCTAACAGGCTGCAGAAGGCAGACAATCAGGCAAAGGTGGAAAGTCTTAATAAGAGACTCTGATCTTGAGTTCTGGGAGATTTCTAGTGCACATCAGAAATTAAGTATGGATTCAACTCTTAGGATCAATCCAATGAGTAAATACATGAAGCCTGAAATTACTCTTCTAGTGCCACATGGGTAACAACAGGATGATTGCTGACAGTCTAGCCCAGGTGAGCGAGTTTCTAAATTTTTGTAATCAAGTCTGAGAGAGAGAGAGAGAGAGAGAGAGAGAGAGAGAGAGAGAGAGGTCTTAGGATCGACGATATGCTGCTTTCACCCTCATTTTATTCAGTCCAGAACCTTAGTGCAAAATGAGCTAAAAAAAAAACAACTATTTGAGAGTGGGGGAAGAAAATGTGTAGAGATTTTAGAAGGTTCAAATGATGTGTATAAATGAGAAGTTCCTGCTCCATGACTGACCACCTGACTTTATATTTATACCTTTATTCTGTGACCCGAGGCATGAACCTCTTCTTGATACAGGTCACTTAACTTTTGGATTAGATGGAGGCTAGATTCTTGTTTGAAGGCTAATATCTCTAATTTTATCAGGTTAGGAGTGAGTTAAAATGAATTAAAAAGTGACAAGATAAGAGAAAGATAATGAGTTCTGTTCCAAAGTTTTGCCTTACCCTTTATTTCTTTCCATGCTGTGTTTGCATATTCAGCAGTTCTTGCATTCTCTGGATTAAGTTTTAGGTCAGAGAATGTAACTGAAAGGTAATTCCCTCTGGCACCACACACACACACACACACACACACACACACACACACACACACACACACACACCTTTCTTTCTAGTTTATTTTTCTTACTTTCATCTCATCTCATCATTCATTCATACATATTATATAAACCTGGGTTGGGTTTGATTTAAATGTTTTTATTAGATATTCCATGTGAACAAGAGAAAATATTGAGGGTAAAACTGACTTATGCTTTATATGATATTTCCACCTGTGCTTTCAGATTTCCCCAGAAAAGAAAGACTCCACTAATGGCTCTGCACTGATTGAAATCAACCTGGCAGGATTAACAGACCAATCCAATCACTACTTCCTTTGTTCTTCGTCTTCCTAGTAAAGTATATTTTCACATGTTGGGAAATATGGGTCTGATGATACTCATTGGGCTGAATTCAAATCTTCAAGCAGCCATGTATTTATTTCTTTTTAACTTATCTTTTGTTGACCTCTGTTATTCTAGTGTGTTTACACCCAAGATGTTGATGAACTTTGTAAAAGAGAAGAACATTATCTCCTACCGAGGTTCCATGACCCGACTTTACTACTTTCGTTTCTTTTCCATTTCTGAGTGCTATGTGCTCTCCTCCATGGTCTATGATCACTACGTGGCTATCTGTACCCCAATGGTGTACAGCATCGCCATGACCCCCAAGAAGTGTTCCAGCCTAATGCCGACTTCCTACTTGATGGCATTTTCTGACTCCCTTGCCCACACTGGGTTTATGCTGAGACCAACCTTTTGTGATGCTAATACTATCAACCACTATTTTTGTACCTCCTCCCATGCTCCAACTCTCCTGCACAAGCACCTATATCAGGGAGCCGATTGTGTACATTGTGGTGTACATCAACACTGTTGTGCCCACACTTACCATTTTTTCTCTTATGGTTTTATCCTCTCTAGTGTATTCCACATAAACTCCAATGAGGGCAGGTCCAAGCCTTTAACACCTGCAGCTCCTTCATCACTGTGTCACTTTTCTTAGACTCAGATGTATTCATGTACCCCAGACTGTCTTCTATATGCATGGACCAGGGGAAAATATCCTTTTTATTTTATTTTATTTTATTTTATTTTATACCAACGTGGTTCCCATGTTGAACCCATTAATCTATAGCTAGTGGAACAAAGATGTTAAATTTGCTTTGAAAAATAATGCTCAGTAAGAGAAAACTTTGATTAGGGTCAGTGACTCTCTCTGCATTATGTAGATTTTGTATGTTCAGTATTTTCAGTTGTTAGATGTGGGGGGTAATTCTGCAGGATCTCAGCTTGCAGATTTGCAGAAGAAATGAGACAGAGTCAAAATTGCATTTTTAACCAAAGGTGTGGAGCAGTCTTGAATCTTACTGAGTCAGCTAAGCTTCTTCTCTGCTGCTTTCCACTGCCACTTTTATTAGCCAGAGTTTAACATAAATCACCTGAGATTCAGTGTTGACATGATCCAGGGTACTTGTGCTAATTAACTCAGAAAAGGGTAAAAAGAAAAAGTAAAGTGATTTTATATGCATATACCAACAGGTATATTTCTTGTGCTATATTTAAAATCACAGTTCATTGAATAAAAGGTTCCTTTCAATCCTTTTCTACTTCTTGTATATAGATATGTTTGGTATCTCTCACCAGGTACGCATCTTCTTTACTTCTTTTACTGTTATAAAATTGAATAATTAAATATATTGTATTTGAGATTTTGTTTTCTAGAAAGTGTGTGTATTTTAAAATGATTATATCACCCCACATTGTAGTGGAAAACTATTTTTGGGATTGTCCTTATCTAAGTCAATTAATGTAAGATAGGTGAATTAATACTCTGTCTTGACTCCATTTTTCCATTCTCTAATTGGTAGAGATTTTTTAATTGCCAGAGATTAGAGATGCCATGAAGACCACTGAGATTACTTTATTTTGCATCTAAATATTTTGATTCAGTTTTCTTTGTCAAAGAAAAGATGTTTGGCATTATCACTTTGACTAACCATTCCCTTTGTTTTCTGTTTATCAGGATACCTTGCTTTCCTCATAGAAACTTATGCATATGGAAACAAGGACAGACCAGTTGTATTGAATACCCAGCTACTTGGGGTTTTCCATGATATAGCAGAAGTGCCTTTCCTTTGTTCAAAGCTCTTTCTGACATAAGTTTGATTAGACCCCTTAAAATCAGTGAATTGTGCATACTTTTCTGCCTCTCTTTAGGATATTTTCTTAGCATGTATTTCTGTTCATCTTTGTGCTCTTCATGGATGACAGGGATGAATTTGAGGAAGACTCCTCTGCAATGACTAGAAAGTAAAGGGTTTTTGGACAATCTAGTATGCCTGGTGCCCAGAGTTGGTCTTATGCCAGAATATTTCAGGGGTAAGGTATATATGTAGGCCAAAGGCTTTTCCCTTCTATTTCTCCCATATTTTCTGGGCCTATGCAAACAACAACTCACACACACACACACACACACACACACACACACACACACACACACACACACACACACACCCTTTCTATTGTATTTTTATCTCTTATCTTAAAAAATAAAGAGCTTACTAAATTGTCTGCTATTGTTTTAATGAGTTCATTGGAAATACAATAATTTTCACAAATACACTTGCTACTGAACTTTTTCTTTTTTCTTTGTTTTTAGCTTTTCTTTATATTCTTTCTATTTTTTAATAACTGCTTTTTTTCACCTTGAAACAAATGTATATGATGATTTATGTCAAATATGGGATGCATTTTCTTTAAATAAATAAATAAATAAAAAAGAAAGTAAAGGATTTTGTTTCATCAAATCTAGGCTACTCCATCACTGAATTTAAAAAAATATTTTTAGTCATAGTCAGTGATGCTCATTTTTTTAAACTACAACCAATGTTACCCAGAGGTACTCCTGACTTTGCACACAGGAATCACTCCTCACAAGGCTTGGGGGACCATATGGAATACTGGAAATCATATCTAGGTTGTCTGCATTCAAGATATACTGTACCACACTCTACCACTCACTGTACCACAAGTTCAGTCCCCTTTAATTATTTTAAACACTTTTCTGTTCATAATAGTAATTCAAGAGCATAACATGTAACATTGTTCTTCTCTACTAAGTTCTGAACTGATGGAAAATAAATATACAATTATTGGAATAAAATGTAGATGTATAGACAGAATGTTAGGCTAAACACAGCTAAAGAGAGAAATTATAAATAGAAAAATTTATATAAATATATATATTTATATAAATATATAAATTATATAACAACAGAGAGTAAAGAATATGAATATAGGTCACACATAGAGTGTGTGAAAATTTAAATAGAAGTTCAAGAGAGAATGATAGAGGCTATACATGAGTGTAACTGGGTATTATTTTTATTTGAGAAGGAGACAAATTATATAAATTACTAAACACAGAATAAATATCTCAAAATATTGTGATAAAATTATAAAAATCCAGAAAAAATTGAGTGGGAAGAAGAGAGAATAATTCCCTACATAAAAAGGAAATGTAATTAATGCAAAATTATTTGAAACATCATATATTCTACATGCAGAAAACAGATGGGTTATTAAATAGGAAGCTTAAGAAGTTTTCCTGAGCAGCAAATATCTTTGGGCCTTCTGTGGGCAACAAGAGAAGAGATTCAGATCCAACATTTAGCTTAAAACAATGTCAGTAATAACACTTTGTCCTTTGATAGCATCTTACAATGCACAGTGTCTATATTATTATTGACTTAAATTTTTTTTCTTCAAAGCAATCCTCAAGGGGTCTGGGAGCCACTTGCAACAATTCTTGGTCAACTGGGCCAGACAATTCAGTGCTGGAACCTGAAAAATGTGTTGTTGTTTGGTTCCTGTGGGGCCAGGGACCACCAAAGTCACCCAGAAAGTACTTGGGGGTTACCAGAGGATTAACATACCCAGAAGTACTCAGGGAATCTCCAGTGCAATATCTCATGATGCCCCAGAGACCAGGTAGTTCCAGGTATTGAACCTGTCCTTTGGGTGATGAGATCTTTCTGAAGTTAATCACAGGTAATTCCTTAGGGTGATGAGATCTTTCTGAGATTAATCAAAACTATCACTTTTTTGTCATTAATTCTGTTTTGCACACAAACTCAAATCATGAGAGAATTTGCAAACCATTGGGGCTTTATAGTTGTATAAACTATACCCCTCTCAGCATTTTCATTTAATATAGGTTTTGAAGGTGAATTATCCTAAGGTGAGTAAAGATAAATCTGGAACCCATGGAAGAAACCAGCTCTTGTACTTGAATTTAATATATTTAAATGCCCCAATTAATCACTTATTTAAGATTTTAGATTATTGTTATTTGAAAGTTAATAATACTTATTATGAAGCTGTTTTTTTTATTTTAAGAAAGAATCTTTTAATTTAAAGGAATTCCAATAAGAGAGGCAAAGGCAGGGACTGAAGCAATAGTATAGCAGGTAGGGTACTTGCCTTGCATGTGGCTGACCCAAATCCAGTCTCCAGAACGCCATATAGACATCTGAGCACAAAAGAAGTGATTCTGAATGCAGAGCCAATAGGAAATCCTAAGCACCTCCATTTGTGGGTCAAAAACAAAAAAACAAATAAAGATAGGCAAGGACATTAAGTCAGAAGTAGTCCAATTGGCTCCAAAGTTATGCAATTCTCAAGTGGCAGTCAAGGTTTTATCAGAAAATAGTCTGGACCCTGAGCTATTGGCATTAAAGTACTCCGTTTTCACATTAGTTTCTCTTTAAAGACAGTATTAACTAATTTTAAAAATGTTCTTAAAGACACAATGTCTGCCAATGGCTGGAAAATAATACAAATGGAAAGAACCTACATTTTACATGTACTTATTTACTTACTTTTTGTCTGTCTGTCTGTTGAATAAAATGCCCTTAATTTCCTCTCTCATGATCTATATTTCAGCTTCAGTGTTTCCCATCAAAACCGCCAATAAACCGAATAAGTTCCATGGATTTCAATATTTTATTGTATTCTTATTAAAAACATAAATACTTACCTGGCAGGGGAGATACCATGATCACGAAGGTGGTTTCCCCAGGGCGAGGCTTATCCATTGCACTCCGGATGTGCTGAGCCCTGCGATTTCCCCAAATGTGGGAAACTCGACTACATAATTTGTGGTAGTGGGGGACTGCGTTCACGCTCTCCCCTGGAAAAAAAAAAAACTATAGTTAATAGGGTTATAACAGTGTTAAAGTTTATGGTACGAATGAACAAAGTTATTACACCAAAGTGTCCAGGACCCTCCGCACTTTCATTTGGTCAATGGCTGATGCTGTCTCCCTCTGAAATCGGAGACATTGGCTTACCTGGAACTTCTCTTCCTAAGCAGATCACTTTTCTAAGTCACATGATTCCTCATCAAAGAGCACAATTGGCAAATGCCCTATAGAATGCCCAGTTTAAATTGGTGTGAAATTTTATTTTATTTTATTTATTTTTTGGTGTTCAGTATTGTTCAGAGGTCATTTCTGGTTCTATGCTGCTAGTGGTTCTCGGGGGATCACATGGGACATCGGAATTGAACCCAGGTCAGCTACATACATGGTAAGTCTCCTACCCACTATACTATTGCTCTGGCTCTTGAATAGAAAATTTAACTCTCACTGTTAACATTTGAGCATTGTTGGGAAAATGTTCTTTATATGTACTTATTAAAGGGCCTCTTGGTGCTACTCCTGGGGTTTGTTTTGGCAGTGTGCACAGTAGCTCCTTCCAAATAAGTATAAAAGGTTGACACAGTCGACAAGATGTTTTTACTTAAATATGAACAATGGTAGTTGAACTTTCATCTGATACTGGACAGTTCTACTGAAGTTACTATTGGGACTACAGGAATTTCCTGGTATCTTTGCTTTTTTTTTTTTTGTGGTTTTTGGGTCACACCCGGCAGTGCTCAGGGGCCACTCCTGGCTCCATGCTCAGAAATTGCTCCCGGCAGGCACGGGGGACCATATGGGACGCCGGGATTAGAACCGATGACCTTCTGCATGAAAGGCAAACGCCTTATCTCCATGCTATCTCTCCGGCCCCAATATCTTTGCTTTTTTGAATGAAAACTTCATGTTTAATTTTTTCTTGCTGAAAACTGGTCTTTTTGTGGAGATCTTGGAAAACACACACTAGACTGAAAAACTTACCCATTTCCCCCTTAATGCCTTATGGGACACAGGTGCCTGCCCTTTGCTGTGCTTTGGCATAATACAAAGTAAAATAAGCTAGTATTTTATAAGTATATGGAATAATAAAACTCTAGTAGCTGATGGCTGCATAGTGGCTTACAGGTTCCAGAGCTCAGTACGTATTTTTAAATTTTATGACCATTCCTTTCAGAGACAAGAAACGATTTTAAAGACTTTAGTGACTTGTTCTATCACACTGTCTGAATAGTCCTAGGTCTAAATGTAGTAGAATACTAGAAGGATTGCCATATGCATTGATACATCTATGTTAAATCAAAGGAATAAGGCAGAGATGCATATATACATAAATATATACATGGACCCTGGATGCTTCGTGTGTAGCTTGATGAATACCTGGTGAGTGGAGCCATATTCCTGCTGTTCTGAATAGGGGATATAAGAACACCAGCTACTTTTTCTAAAGAACCATTTCTGCTTCCCAGCAAAGGAAGCTCCTTTTTTTTCTGTACACTGGGGGGGGGGGGGCATTAAAGTTTTGAAACATAAATATCATTAACTTTGAAAGAGAATAATTGGAAGGCAGATAATCTTATTATCTGTACACAGTGAAACTTGGTTTTTTTTTTTTTGCAAATATAGTACACCCTTAATTCAGTTTTGTTGATTTATATTCCATTGTCAGTGAAATTTCTCATGTATTCTTGTTGCTTAACTTGAAAGTGCTTTGTTAATTCAGTTATTTTGGTAGGAATATCAAATATTGCATTTCAGATTCCCCTGCCTTTTTATAGTAAATATATTAAAAAAATCTTTGAATGTGTCAAGGTGATCATTCTTTTTCTGGAGGAAGTCACCCCTGTTAATGCCCAGGACTTACTCCTAGCTCTCTGCTCAGGGATTTCTTCTGGTGGACCGAGAGGATCTTATGGAGTGCCTGGGATACTATCTTTGTCAATATTGAGCAAGGCAAGCACCTTACATGTTTGTACTATAATTTCAGTCTAGGGCATTCTCATATGCATGAGTTTTTTGTGTATGCATGTGGTAGTCATATGTTGACATTTTTAGAGTCATTTTTTTGGGAAACATTTTTGGAATCATTTGTGGAGTCTTGTTTTGGAGAGAGGGAAATTTTTGGACAGATATATAGTTTGAGTTTCTTTTTTCCCTTTAAAAATAAGTTTCTGGAGGTTTCTTTTCATTGATAAATTGTTCTTCTCACTATCATCAACTTAAACAGCTTTATCATATATCCCTCCCAGGATTGTTAAAATTACTTCCAGGGAAAAATATAGCATGCCAGTAAGAGAGGACCATAGTGGGATGAAAAGTGTTTCAGTGGAGTCAGAGTGATATCACAGCAGGTAGGCTTGCATGCGACCAAAGCAGATTCAATCTCTGGCATCCCAAATGGTGTGATACCTGAGCACAGAGCCAGGAGTAATCCCTAAACACCAGCATGTTTGGCCCAAAAGCCAAAAGAAAATAGAGCAAGCTTTAAAAAGGGATATGGTGGCACTTATATTGATGAAGATATTTTTTTTCCTTACTTGAGTTTTTGGTAATCTTGAAGATGTTAAGTCATGAAACAAATGTCTCCAGATAAGGGAAATATTTATGCATATTGTCTGCTTTCTTCACCTTATTTGGGCTTATCAAAGCAAAACCTAATGGATGGAGGGATCTATTCTGGTTACAACCTCTGGAAAACCCTTTTCAGCTGTCTTGAGTTCAGCATTATTTGGGAATATAAAGGGAGTTGGAATTATTAAGTGGTTCTCAACCCTAAATGCCCAATTCTTCCCATTGATTCTAATGAAGTGGAAGCTTTATATGAATCATGAAACATCACATGTCACTGTGGTTTCAGAGGATCATAGAAAAAGTTCAGAGCACTTATCTGGAACAATCTAGTCTCATGATCATTAATGTTTGGATTAAAGTGATATCATATCAACCATGATTATAGTTGTGTTGTTTTTTTTTTTAAGAAAAAAAGAAAATGATTTTCTGATTTCAGAAATTCAATGCTCTTTTGCTGTCATTTTGAAAGTCATTGCACTTTAAATCACTCAGCTGCCCAATTAACAAACAAATAGGTGACTCTTAACCTGTTATAGAAGGAGTAGGCAAACTAGATGGCAGAAAAGAAAAAACAATTGAAAGTCTGAAAAAAGAAAAAAAATTGTCTCAACTGCTACATGAAATTTCCATGATTATTTTGCTCACTTTGGAAAATGACATTTTAATTCTGACCATGATGTAGAAGTTTATATGTTCTCTCTTTAGTACCATGAAGCAAAGGAAATTTTGTTGTTGCTAAACATGATTCAATAAAATATCTAGCATGGGAATTGACCAAATTTAATCCATTAGGTAATCTACCCAGTTCATATATAATAACACCGAGAGAAAAGATCAGCAAGTTTGGCCTCTACTCCTGTAGCAAGTATGAATCAGGGAGGAAGCACTGATTTATGAAGTAAATCTCAGGTATTGGACTTGAGAGAAAATTGTATACAGAAACTTGGCTGTATTTTGAAAAGAAGAGTCCTATTGTATGGTCTAAGATAGCCTTTTATGCCATATATGTCAACTAAAAGTATGGTGAAAAAATTCTTTATCTTATTGAAGTTTTCTATCCAGAGATCCAGTGGATCAAGTAGGAAAATGAACCTTGGAAGTGGTTGGCACAATTTGTCATATTTTCCCCTCATGATCTCTTTAGAGAGGTCTTTTAAATTTCCAATCCCAGTTTTTCAGAGAACACTAGTGGAGCGGACTCATGTATATGGGTTGGAAATAAAACTGAAATTTAAAAAATATACTGACTGATCATTTAAGATGCTGTGGTTTACAGTACTGTGGTTTCTCATGTACATAGTTCGAACACCACACTCATCAGAAACAGGAATGTTTTTTATATTATGAGAGATTAAAATATTGAGACAAAATCTTCAGGTTCTGATGGTTTCTACCAAGGAAAAGAGAGTGCACAGTGTAATGAAAATCTATATCCTTTAAGTTGGTGCTATCCTTCAAAGTAAGGATTTTTTGGACTTAGATCAGAATCAAATAGATCTAACTTACAGAAAAGCATTTGAAAGCAATGGGTGAAACTAAAGCCCTGGGTGGTGGTTGTTGCTGTCATCATCATCATTGCAATTTTTACCACTAAACATTAAGGGTCCTTGAGAGGGTCAGATCATATCATGGTGGATTCTATTAGGGATGGAACCAACCCAAGGCAAGGTATGTGATTCTGTCTAGCACAGAATCAAAAATAACGTCCACACACAATTTCATTTTTCTTTCTACAGACAATATCTTATTAGATATGGTTACTGCAAACTCTTCCTCAGTGACTGACTTTATCCTGGAAGGACTGACACAGTGCCCAGAGCTTCAGCTGCCACTCTTTCTCCTGTTCCTCCTGATATATGTGGTCTCTGTGGTTGGGAACCTGGGCATGATTCTCCTAATTGCAGTCAGCTCTCAACTTCATTCTCCGATGTATTTCTTTCTCAGCCATCTGTCGTTCATTGATCTCTGCTACTCTACTGTCATCACCCCAAAGATGCTGGTGAACTTTGTGTCAGAGGAAAACTCCATTTCCTTTCTGGAGTGCATGACTCAACTTTATTTCTTCCTCATTTTTGTAATAGCAGAAGGTTACCTTTTGACAGCCATGGCTTATGACCGCTATGTAGCTATCTGTAGCCCCTTGCTCTACAACATCGTCATGTCCCATAAGGTCTGCTACATAATGATGGTGGTGGTATATTCACTGGGGTTTTTTGGGGCCACAGTTCATACTACCCGTATGTCTATGTTGTCCTTCTGTGGATCTCACATAGTCCGCCATTATTTTTGTGACATTCTCCCCTTGTTAACTCTCTCTTGTTCCAGCACCCACATCAATGAGATCCTACTGTTTATTATTGGGGGAGTCAATACCTTAGCACCTACGCTGGCTGTGCTCATCTCATATGTCTTCATTGTCTCAAGCATCCTCCGAATTCGCTCTACTGAGGGTCGCTCCAAAGCCTTCAGCACTTGCAGCTCCCATCTCCTGGCTGTGGGGATCTTTTTTGGGTCTATAACATTCATGTATTTTAAGCCCCCTTCTAGCAATACAATGGAACAGGAGAAGGTATCCTCAGTGTTTTACACAACAGTGATCCCCATGCTGAACCCCTTGATCTACAGCCTGAGAAACAAGGATGTGAAGAATGCCCTGCGGAAGACACTTTTGGGAAGATCATCATCCTGATAGAGGAAGTCACTAGGGAGCAAGAAAAATGAGCCAAGGCTTCATTTTTGTGTCTACGTGCTTCCCTTCCCCAGAGAAAGCCCAGAATTTCTTTTCATTACTTTTATAATCTCAGTTAGCGACTACTCCCAGTTCACCAAGATCCATCATTTCCCTTTGCTGAGAAAGCACAGTGCTCTGAAAGAACAGAAACACACTCTCATTGGCTCCCTGTGCCAGTTCCTTACCCCCTGCATCTCTCAACTCTTCTGTAGAGCTATCTGTAGAGTATTGTTCGTGAGGCAACTGAGAATCAAATAATGGGATTTGGCAACTTTTGTTGATGCATGGGAGCACTGAAATTTTCATCATATTTGCAGTTGAGGGAACAGTTAGTGTGATGGATGATAGAACCATGGTTCAGAAAAATCTCTAGGGACTGGAGTAGCAAGACTGCTTAATAAGATTCCATACTTCTGTCATAATGAAAAGGGGAAGAGTATATGGTTAGTTAACTGAAGGGAATTGCGTTTTTCTTTAAATAAACTGTATCATTACCCCGGAAGTGATGTATTTTATCCGTATAAGCTGCATTTTAATTTTATTATCAATACTCTTCCCCACCATTTGCAGTTAATTAAAACTACTTTCAGTTGAATGTTATTAATTTGTATATCTATTTTCAAAGATCATGAGGTTTCCTATGTTTTCTAATCTTAACTGTGAAAGATTTGATTCTCTTGCCACTTGAGAGCCAACCAAATAACAGACACAGAGAGAGGTTGGGAATGTTATATATTGCTAGCTGGCAATTTGGAAGATGGTGGATGCTTATCCACAAAGCAACCACTTTTTTTTTCTGCATAGTTATAAGAAGTGGTTCTTATAGGAGAAAAACAGCAATGAAAAGCAAGGCTTCAGAGCACTGGGTGATGGAATGAATAGTAAAATACCCTATGAGCTGCCTCCTGAAGCACACTTATCTGAAAGTCTAAGCAAAGGCTAATAATTAGGTGCTGGGGAAAAAGAGAAATGGGTTATGAATTGTCCTTATTTTTGGATTTTGAGGGATGAGTGGACAGGAAGAGATTAGTGTAAAGTACTGGCTGGATTTCACTGTGCTCATTAAACAAATAAATACACTTATTTAAACCAATATTACTTCAACAAATACAAAACCAAAAAATAAAAACTTAACTAAACGGAAAAATCTTTTCTTACATTACAGGCCAGAGTTTTATTTGGTTTTATATATATATTTTAGTTCGGGAGTTTTGATTCTTTGTTTTAAGTATTCCAAAACAAACAAACAAAGATAACTAAGACAATAAAAAAGATGTGGACAGACCCAAGATCATCTCTTTTTTTTTTCCTAGAAAGAAAGCATTTTGTATGCTTAGCAGACAACTAATTATGGGATACACAAATGCCAGCTTCTGTATCATATTGGAAACCATCACCTAAAGTGTATCAATTTTTTCCACTTAAATTGAGTTATTCTACTTCAAACATGTCAAAATTATGTAAGAATATGGTTAGAAAGGCTTGGTTCTGATAGGTTTTTAAACGAAATTACATACTAATATATCTGTAGATTTGTTTATTTCAACACATGGCCCCTCACTAATTATTTTTTTTATTGTGTGGGCACATGTCTATGTAATCAGTGTGGAGTGGCTTTTATATCTCTTAATTCAATGTTTTGTTTTATGTAAAAATATTTGAAACCAGTATCCATTATAAAAGTTAACTGATTCTAAAAGCTGATATATTGATGGGATTGACCAAAATGAGAGATACAGAGCAGCCATTTGAGCTGACTATCTGCTAGGAAAAGAGAGAGAGAGGGAGAGAGAGAGACTTTTAAAACATGTGATGAGTGTCATCAGTCTAATACAAGCTCCAATGGATTCACACATTTAGGAAAAACTTTAGCTCTCTTAAGATCTCTATGGACCTAGAATTGTTCCTTTTGATGAAATCTAATGAATTTGCTCTCTTTTTATTTTATGAATTTGGCATTATATCAAAACCATCAAATTCAAGTTGATAGATAGATAGCTTATGCTATCTATTTGCACATCTTCTGTTTTACATTTCCCTCCACATGCACTGATGAAATATTTTTTGTGAAAGATGTGGTCTTCATTAAGATTCATTTTCCTTACATGGATTTACAGAATTCTAGGAAGGTTCATTGAAAATACCACTTTTCTTAGAATGAATTTTTTTTCTCCTTTACAATTATCAGCTAACAATTTGTGGGTTCATTTATCCCTCTGTTCTACTCTGGTGGGGCATCTATTATTTGGTATCAGAAGTACTGTCTTAAAAGCCAAACCTTTAACAGTCTTTAAGTAGTTCCTTCATTTTGACTTTGTTCTATTTCAGCAAGTAGGTGTTTGCATGCTTTTTTACCTTTCCACAGAACTTTTTACCATTTGTAAATATCTACAAAAAATTTCCAAGATTTCTAATACACTGATATCATATATATATATATATATATATATACTATTACCTATATGTGTATATAAAAGAATGGAATGAACATTATTGGTTCCCCATCTTTATGGAATACCTCTCTATTTTCTTAGACCCCTTTCAATAGATTTTATGGTTTAATGTATATGGATCATGTACACATCTGATAGATTTATAGTAAGACATTTTATTTATTGGTGTTAATGTAGTAACATGTATTGAACTTCAAATTCTAGTTATTCAAGTCTTAAATTTTAAAGAGTTGACTTTTTATATATTAAAATTACATCTCACAACCCTGATTTTAGCATTAAGATCCAGAAGGATGTTTATTTATTTTTACCACATTAACTGTGCTCACAGCTTACTCCTGGTAGGGTTGGGGGACCATATGGGGTGTCAAGAATTGAATTAAAATTGGCTATATGCAAAGCAAGTGCTTTACCATGTATTAACACACTTCTTACCAATTATTCTTGTTCATAGTATTAGCAGGAAAGCATTTAATTCTCAATTATGAAGTACAATGGAACCACAAAGGTTCATATAAGATCTACAGATAAATTCCTGATGTAAGTGCATCAAATTCAGTAAGAATAAATAGAAGAGTGGATCTTTAGTGCTTTCATTAAGATTTTTAGTCAGTATTCTGGAACACATCTTAATTGACTGTAGTGGTGGTGAAAGAGCTAAACATTAAGAGCAGTTCTCACTGTGTTATGATTTGGGGACACAGAGAAAAGGGCTGGGAATATGTATTTCAGTGCTTGAGAACAGCCTCACCAAAATGCTGCTTGTGTGATCATCTTGCAGCCATTCCAATTGGGAATTATTACTATATACTGTCCAAAGTTGGCTCCTTCCAAGGAGAAATCATCTACATTGGGAATTCCATTATTCTGAATGGGTGCAGACATAATTGTTTTTAATTTTTGGGAGACTTTCCCCTCACAATTTTCTTTGGATCATGGAGTTCTAGAAGAATTCTGGCATCACTCATCTCCTTGGAGGTCAAAGTCCTTTGAATAACAAGTCCATGGATTCCTTCTCTTAGAGAGAGGAGGCTAATGATATAAAAATGGAAGGAGATCTGATGCCTGTTCATCTGGTGTCACTAAATCTTAGAGTTCTAATAGATTTTAGACATCATTCAACAGCTCTGTCCTTCTTAGGAAAGCAGAAGGGAAGATCTTTGTTGAATAGACACTGTGAATTAGTGATACAGTTGGACCAGAAACACAACTTTGGAGATGGTGAGAATGGGGCTTTATTTCTTCATTTCTAATTACTTCCCTTTGATTTATAATATTTCAAAGATGTTAAGAATTTGTTATGGGGCCGGGAAGGTGGCGCTACAGGTTAGGTGTCTGCCTTGCAAGTGGATGGACCGCGGTTCGATCCCCCGGTGTCCCATATGGTCCCCCCAAGCCAGGGGTGATTTCTGAGCGCATAGCCAGGAGTAACCCCTGAGCATCAAACGGGTGTGGCCCAAAAACCAAAAAAAATATAAAAAAAAAAAAGAATTTGTTATGATGCTAAACCAGAGCATCAAAGGAGTTCATGAGTAATTCCTGCTATTTGGCTGTTTGTGTGAGATTAATTCACATTGTAAGAAAGAAAGCATAAATTATTGATACTCTCAAAGTAAGTACACACATTCTGAACCTCTTTTTCTGAAATCATGTAACATGAAGTTTCCTTTGAGAGAACGATCTAACATAACACTCTGATTGACCTGGATAATATTAACTTTCTTCACTTACTTCCACCAAATCAAAGGAAATGAATTTTCGTTTGCCTGTGGGTATACAGAGGGTGGATCAGAAGGAAAGTCCTCTTGTTGTTTATGTCTATGATGAAATGAAATGAAGTCAACGTATAGTCAGAGCTCTTTCCAGAAATATGAGACAGAAGAATACTCACTTTTTTGAATCCCAAACTTGGATAAAGTCTAAGATGAAGTGATCAGGATGGGCTTCCCTATCAAGTTATTCTATCCTTTGGATATGGGCTCCTTGGCCATTTCTATGTGGTCCACATGTTTACTCAATTGTATTTCATGTGCACAATGATGCTAGGAAATGTCAGAAGTACTTTCTTAGAACAGACCAGAGCCTTAATGTTATAACCAAGGTTCAGGGCTATACCATTTTACTCCAGATAACCTATAATTGCCAAGTGTATTCTGGATACAGACATGATAGAATCTCTGAGTACATGGAAATTCCAGCTCTTGCTTATCAGATATTCTAGGAGAATATTGAAAACACTGTATTGTTTTTTATTTATATTTTATATATCTTTAAATGTAAATAGATTCACAACTGATGAAAATATTATAAAAACAATTGAGTTTTTAGATAGCTGTATACCTATAATAAAAATAGAAAATTTCAAATGTTCCAACAGTATGATCAGTTGCTTTTCACTTCTCTCACAATATTAAAAAGTTATTTCAGTCTTATGAGCATAATTTCTAAAATGTCTATGATTTCTTTTTTTCTAGTTACACGTCCCGTTCCCAGAAGGAAAAGGCCATGTGCAGTTACTCCACTCTGACTGAGTTTGTCCTTGAAGGATTAACACACCATTCAGAACTCCAGCTGCCTCTTTTCCTGTTTCTAGGCATCTACGGGGTCACAATGTTGGGAAATCTGGGCATGATCCTCCTGATTGCTTTCAACTCCAAGCTCCAGTCTCCCATATACTTTTTTTCTTGGTAATTTGTCATTCTTAGATCTCTTTTATTCCTCAGTGGTTACCTCCAAACTCCTGGGAAACTTTGTGTGGGAGAAAAATGTTATTTCTTACCCTGGGTGTATGACCCAGCTTTTTTTCTTTTGCGGTTTTGCTATTGGTGAATGTTTTATGCTCTCTGCAATGGCCAATGACAGATATGTAGCAATTTGCAATCCTCTGTTGTACAATGTCACCATGTCCCCCAAAGTATGCAATGCATTGGTGATTGGAGTCTATACCATATCTACTTTCGGCGCATTAGCCCATACAGTTGCTATGACAAGGGTTTCCTTTTGTGGGGACAATGTCATCCAGCATTACTTCTGTGACATATATCCTCTTCTGAAGCTCTCTTGCTCCAGCACACATGTCAATGTGCTTCTTGTTATTCTTGTAGGTGGGTTCAATTTATTGACAACAACTTCAACCATCTTCATCTTTTATGCTTTTATTATTGTTAGCATTCTTCGAATCTGTTCTGCTGAGGGTAGGTCCAAATCTTTTGGTACCTGTGGCTCTCATTTGACAGCAATTGAAGTCTTTTATGGTTCTCTTATTTTTATGTACTTTAAGCCCTCAGACAGTACCAGTAGCATGGCCCAGGAGAATGTGGCCTCTGTGTTCTATACCACCATGATTCCCATATTGAATCCTTTGATCTATAATAAGGATGTCAAGAATGTGTTGAAGAATGTCATGGGGGAAAAGATAAGAAACCACATGGATGGAGTCGGAAATATTGAATGTCCTGAGAGCTGCATGATTAGTCACTTTTATCCATTATCTTACATACCATTAAATTTTTTCTGTTTCTAAAAGTTACATTTTATGCACATTTTATAGTATTTATGCCATATGTTAATAACTTCTCTAGTATATGCAAATATACACATATTTTCCATAATGTCCTGTTTCAACCTGTTATTAATAAATTTTAACAAACTTAGTTTGCAAAATTATTCTGACTTATATTTTTATAGTTCTTAATCTTTTCTGTTTGAGCAAGACATAGATAAAATAATTGGAACCCTTGACCACAGAGACAGACCAAATTAATCAACAAATTATAATTTGATGATTGATCACAAATATTTCATTTTATGTGCATATTCTTTTTCCTAAAAGTATATTTCTTACAGAACTTAAACTTCCCCGACGTATGTAAAGAAATCATAAACAGAGAAATGCCTAACATAAGGTCAGTCACAAAGCAATCGCAAAGTTGCCTCTCCTCAACACTAGAGGCAGCAGAGAACCTTTTCAGAGATTCAGCTTCCTTGCTAGATTTTCATTAGCAGCATCTCAATACTGAGAGGCAGAGAGCTTGACCATGTCCCTAACCAGATTTCCTCTGGTCACTGTTTCATTGTAGATGAATAAATAAATAAATAAATCCTTTATTTCCACAAAGGCAGATTTCCTCTGGTCACTGTTTCATTGTAGATGAATAAATAATAAATAAATAAATAAATCCTTTATTTCCACAAAGGCAGGCACCCCAACAGACGTTGTGATAGACTCACAATTCTGACTTGAACACCAATTGTTTTTGATCTATCAGTTATATGACACTTTATTTGGTGTTGGTGGGGGCATACAGGAAGAAACACCTTAGGAACTAGGGAAAGATAATTGAACTATGGTTCCTGGGGTAAAAACCATAGTCTAGCCTTTGGAGCCATATCTCTGTTTACTGATATTTTCTTATTGGACAGGAACGATGGTGAGTTTCTCCTTAATTTGTCTCTTTTTCATTCTTTTCCAAAGTTTTGCTAACTGATTTTGCATTTTGCTAACCTGATGACATAGAGTGAATTTTATATTCATAATAAGAATTGAATTTCTTAATATCAGATAGTTTCAGTGTTGTGAAAAACTTTCTTATTATATCAACTCACTAAGCTGATCAAGAAGGGTCATTGCACATTACATGTAAATGTCTTTATAAAAATAGCTGTACTTTTCTGAGAATGTGGTTCCTCACATCGCTTTTCTGAAAAAAGAAAAGTAAAACTCTAGCATATTATCCAAGATACATAGATCTGTGATGTAGCATGCATTCACATTTTGCAATGATATGCTTGAGTGATGGATATGTGCTTCAGTAATTCTCTTCCTGCTTTAGCTATTTCTACAGGGATTATATACTTTGATAATAAATAAGCATCTTGTTTTTTTCTTGGTAATCCAAGCAGATTTGTTAAACTCAGATTTGCTTTTGGATGCTGTTAACCTAGAAAAACTTGTATAAAGGGGAATATTTAGTCCATTAAAACATACCAAATTTATGGGGTTCAGAATGATAGTACAGTGGATAGGGTGCTTGCCTCCTGTATAGCCCCTGACACCAGATAGTCCTCTTAGCTTATCAAGCATGATCCCCTAGTATAGCACAGCTGAGAGTAAGCTCTGAGTATTATTGGATAGGCCCCCCCCAAAATTTACCAGATTTTAATGTACACTTTGATTATCATGGCTTAGCTCTCTACCTATTATTCTTCTATTCATCCACTCATCCTCTGTCTACACATTTAGGAAATCATCATTATGTTGACATCAAGATTTAATCCTTAAATATTTCTTCATTCCATTAAAATGACTTTGCTCACCATATTTCCATGTTTTCTGTTACTGTACTTCCATTGGCATGAATTTCAATGAGTTAAATTTTACAGTATGTACTACTTTGTATGGGTTTATTTTACCCAGTGCAATTATGTGGCTTTGAGGCATATTGTTGTGTGTCTTAACAAGGGATTCAGAGAGATAGCACAGAGGTAGAGCATTTGCTTTGCATGCGGCCTACCCGGAAGGGACCTGGTTTGATTTCCGGCATCCCATATGGTCTCCCTGCCTGCCAGGGATGATTTCAGAGAGCAGAGCCAGGAGTAACCCCCAGCACCGCTGGGTGTGGCCCATAAACCAATCAACCAATCAATCAGTAAAGTTAAAAAAAAAACCACAAGGGATTCTCATTATTGAGGTTGTATGTCCACATATGTGTTACTTTACCTTCTGGTGGACTTTGTATTGCCTCTAGTTTAAGGTCTATATAAATAAAGATAGTCTGATCATCTTTGTACAAGTCTTTTTTGTTGGTGTATGCTTTCAATTCATATGTTGAATAAACAGCAGAATCACTTGCACCTTAGTGCAGTTATTCATTTAGATTCTCAGACTAAAATGAGGTGATGATGTCATTACACATTCCATTATGCAGTTTAAGAGAGAAAAATTTCATTTTTTATAACTTTACTTTATTTTTAATTATTTCACTTTGTAATTTATTGAATCACTGAATTACAAGAATCAAAAATTGACAGAGAATAGGATAGTATCTCTTATTTAGCATGGTAGAATGCTCTTGTTAGGATGCTTAGTCAAGGTTGTTAAAAAGAACTGAAAACCGGGACCAGAGAGATAGCATAGAGAGGTAAGGCATTTGCCTTTCATGCAGAAGGTCATTGGTTCAAATCCTGGCATTCCATATGGTCCCCCGTGGCCCATGCCTGCCAGGAGCGATTTCTGAGCACTATATATTGCAGTGCTTAAGCACAGCCTCACCAAAATTCTGGTTATTTGTGATCATCTTAGAGCTTTTCCAGATGAGGCTCATTATCAAACTCTGTCCAAAGTTGACTTTTTTTCAAGGGGAATGATTGGGAATTTCATTATTCTGAGTATGTTATTGTTTGGATACAGGTATAATTGTTCTTCATCTTCTTGGAAAAAATTTCCCTCTGAGATTAAACTTTGAATCATGAAGAGCTAGGGGAATTCTGGAATCACTCATCTCCTTGGAGAACAGAGTCCTGAGAAGAACAACAAGTCTACGGATTCCCTTGCTTAGAAAGGGAGGCTCAGGAGACAGGGTTGGAAGGGACCAACTAACTAACTCACTCAGTGTCGCTAAATCTTTGAGTTCCAGCAGAGCTTAGATCTCATCCAGTCAGCTACATTCTTTTTAGAAAAGCAAAGGGGAAGTGCTTTTGCTGAGGAGACACAGTGACTTAATGACACAACTGGTGCAGACACACAACTTTGCAGATGGTGAGAATGAGGCTTTATTTATTATTCATTTCCAGTCACTGCCCTTTGATTTTGTCCTTTCTTTGAGCCTTTTTTCCAAGAATTTAATGTGATGTTAACCTATAATGCAGAACACACTAAACATCATAGATGACATTGAGAGGGAAGAACTAATATTTCAGTTTTGTGTCTGTGTGCAGAGCAGGGAGTAGAGGGTAAAGTTCCTATTTTTTCTTATTCCTTCTGAAAAGAAAGATATATACACAAGTACTCGCTCACTGGTATCCCAGAACTCCCAGTAAAATAGACCTAAATTAGGATTAGTAATGACCTTGATTGGTATCTTCCTTATAATAATTATAATTATAATATATAATTATAATAATTATAATTCATTTATAATAAGTGAATTATCTGGAGAATATACATGTATGCAACATATATTCTTCCTGAATGGGAACCTAGGCACACAAAGGTTCTATGAGTCCACCAAATTATTTTCTTATTTTGATAAATCTTTAATGATATAATATCAACATGCCAACATTGAACAATATCATTCAGACAGTTATAATTTCTAAGTGTGTTCTAGTTCCAATACCAAAGTCATCTTTGAAGGCATGGAAACTCCATGCCTTATTAAATATTTCAGGAGAATATTGGAAATTTTGTATTAATTTCTGTTTTTATCCCTTTGTGTACCTTTAGTTAAGTATAAATAGATCCACTGCTAATGTGAAAATACAATTATAAACATAATTGAGTTCTTGCATAAGTGCTTTATTTTAAATTGGGTAGTATAAAACATGTTTCAATTATAAGACCAATTACTTTTCATTTCTCTCATTGAATTAAATATTAGTCATATAAATATATTTTCTTAATTTCTATGGTTTATCTTTTTCCTAGTCACAGATCCCGTTACTTTGGAAGGAAATAACCATGTACAATTACTCCACCGTGACTGAGTTTGTCCTTGAAGGATTAACACACCAGCCAGAACTCCAGCTGCCTCTCTTCTTCCTGTTTTTTGGCATCTACAGTGTCACAGTGGTGGGAAACCTGGGCATGATCCTCCTGATTACTTCAAGTTCCCAGCTCCAGTCTCCCATGTACTTTTTCCTTGGTAATTTGTCATTCTTAGATCTTTTTTATTCCTCAGTGGTTACCCCCAAACTCCTGGGAAACTTCATATGGGAGAAGAATGTTATTTCTTATCCTGGGTGTATGGCTCAGCTCTTTTTCTTTTGTGTTTTTGCTATTGGAGAGTGTTTCATGCTGACGGCGATGGCCTATGATAGATATGTGGCTATCTGTAATCCTCTGTTGTATAGTGTCACCATGTCCTCAAAGGTATGTAAAGTGTTGGTCATTGGAGTCTATACTATGGGAATACTGGGTGCATTAGCCCATACAGTTGCCATGATGAAAGTTTCCTTTTGTGGGGAAAATGTGGTCCACCATTACTTCTGTGACATAGTTCCTCTTCTAAAGCTCTCCTGCTCCAGCACATATATCAATGAACTTCTGGTGATCTATGTAGGTGGATTCAATGTGTTGACATCAACTTCAACCATCATTATCTCTTATGCTTTTATTATTGTGAATATTCTTCGAATGTCTTCAGCTGAGGGAAGATCCAAAGCTTTTAGTACTTGTGGCTCTCACTTGATGGCAGTTGGGGTTTTTTATGGTTCTATCATATTTATGTATTTTAAGCCCTCCTCCAGCAATATGGCCCAGGAAAAGGTGGCATCTGTGTTCTATACAACAGTGGTCCCTATGCTAAATCCCTTGATCTACAGTTTGAGAAATAAAGATGTAAAAAGTGTCTTAAGGAAAATCATAGGGAAAAGGTAAAGACCCCAGTTTTACCTGGCTACAGCTTAGAACTATTAAGGTTGTGGTATATTATGATTATTCTCTTCTTTACTAATACATACAACTGAATATATTTCAAAGACTTACACACCCTATTTATTCCCTATAGCACATATATACATATATATCTTAGTCATTTATATAGCTTGAACACACTCATATTTTTCAAGAGCAAGCATTGACATCATATTGTGCTTCTATGTTCATTGATAATGTTTAATTGGGTTTATTTGAAAATGTCTCCCAAGGCAAATTTTCATGGTCCATATTCCTTTTCCTCTGAAGAAGACATAGATAGAACTATGTTCATTCTTAATTATGAAGTGGATTTGATGGTGCTTTTTCTGGTCTTCCTATTTCTCTGCATATTATCTTTCTATAAGAGCCTTCCTCAAAGAGTATGAAATATCATAGATGATCATATAGCTAAAAGAAGTTCAGCTATTGAAACATATCTGAAATGAAGCTTTACTCCAGCTATGCTTGAGGTAGCAGAGAGCTCTGTCTTTCCAGGGTTTAGCTTTGTAATCGTTTTTACTTTGAAACATCAAGTTCTGGAGGATGTGAACATATATCTATGGACTGCCCTAGGGACTTCTCCTCTGGTTATTTTCACTAATGTTCGATTACACCTGGTTTTCCCAGAAACTCTTTCTATAGGCACCCTGGCTATAATTGTGATCAACTTCAACTTTCTAGCCTCATCTCTGACTTTGACAGCAATTCTTTTCTCTCTATTATTTATCTGACATTCATTCTGAGGGGAGTATATCTGCAAGTGTTAATGAGGACAATGTAATGCCAGTTATTGCATCCTGTATTCCCAGAATGAAAAAATCTTTTTCCTAAGCCTTAGATATCTTTATTTTGTCCCAGGCATTCTGGCACATATTTACTTTCTCAATTGGCAGAAAAGACAATGAGAGTATCTCCTTAGTTTATCTTTATTTTATTCTGGTTCCAGTGTTACCATTTTTCTTTTCCTTTTCTTTTTCAAATGAGAGTCACAAAGCTAAAGACCTACTATTGTGGTCAGTGTGCTATCCTTACTTGCTGTCCACAAGAAATTAGAACAGATTGGTATTTCCATAACAATTATATTTTTAAAAATTTATTTCATCATCATTTAAATTTTCTTTCATACTGGGGTTTTAGTTATAGAATGTACACCACCCTTCAACAGTGCGGTCCTCCTACCACCAATGTTCCTCCATTTTCATCTCCAAAGTCAATCCCCTGTCTGTCTCTTAGACGAGCATTCTACCTTTCTTACTCACTATCATTGTCATGGTAGCTGTCAATGTCATTAGTGTTCTAGCTGTACTCATCACTCTTTGTGGCAAGCTTCATGTCATGATCTGGTCCTCATACCATTCAGATCTATTGTCTCTGTATATTATTGCCATAGTGTTTCTTATTTTTTTTTTGATATCCCACAGATGAGTGAGACTATTCTATGTCAATCCCTCAACCTTTTTCTCAGTTCACTCAGCATAATAGTCTCCATGTCCATCCACGTATAGGCAAATTTTAAGACCTAGTTTTTTGCTTAATAGTTGGATAGAGGGGCCGGAGAGATAGCCTGGAGGTAAGTCATTTGCCTTCCAAGCAGAAGGACTGTGGTTCGAATCCCATATGGTCCCCCGAGCCTGCCAGGGGCGATCTCTGAGTGTAGAGCCAAGAATAACCCCTGAGTGCTGCCGGGTGTGACCCCAAAACAAAAACAAACAAACAAAAAAAACAATAGGTGCATATAATTCCATTGTATAAATATACTAGTTTTTTTAGCCACTCATCTGTTGTTGGACACCAGGGTTGTTTCCAGACTCTGGTTATTGTAAATAGTTCTGAGATAAATATAGGTGTGCAGAGGGCATTTATGTATTGTGTTTTTGTGTTCCTAGGGTATATCCATAAGAATAATATTTATGAATTATATGGGAGCTCAATTTTCAGATTTTTGAAGAATATTCACATTGTTTCCAGAAAGGTTGGGATAGAGGGCATTTCCATCATAAGTGAATGAAAGTTTCTTTCTCCTCACATCCCCACCAACATTGGTTGTTATTCTTTGTGATGAGTGTGAGTCTCAGTGGCATGAGATGATACCTAATTGTTGTTTTGATTTGCATATCTCTAATAATTAGTGATGTGGGGGCATTTTTCATGTGCCTTTTGGCAATCTGCATTTCTTCTTTGGGGAAATGTCTGTTCATTTTTTCTCCTCATTTTTGATGAAGTTAGGTGGTTTTTTCTTGCTAAGTTCTGTTAGTTATCTTGGATAGTACACCTTTATCAGATAGGTTTGGACTGAATAAATTCCTCCCATTCCATTGATGGCCTTTGAATCCTAGTCACTGTTTCCTTTGATATGCAGAGGCTTCTCAATTTAATGTATTCTCATGTGTTTATCTCTGCTTCCACTGGTTTGGACAATGGTATTTCCTCCTTGAAGGTATCTTTCATTGCAATCTCATGGAGTGTTTTGCCTATGTTTTCTTCTATATACCTTATACTTTCAGGTATGATATTAGGGTCTTTAATCCATTTTGATTTGACCTTTGTGCATGATGTTAGAGGTCTGAGGTATTTTCTATTTTTTATTTGTTTGTTTGTTTGCATGTGGCTGACTAGTTGTCCCAATACCACTTGTTGAAGAGGCTTTTCTTGCTTTATTTTGACCTATCATAACATGACAGGGTAATGTCATGTTACTATTATTGTGTTGCTATTTATGTCTTTCTTTAGATCTGTCAGCAATTGTTTTACATAGTTTGCAGGTCTCTTATTGGGCGCATATATGTTTATGAGTGTGATTTCTTCCTGGTGTGTCCTGGCCTGCAGGACAGGTTATTCGCGGGTGTAGAGGGGTCCCAGCCTGAAAAGAGAATGGGGAAAAAGAAGAGATGAAGACCTAGTAAAGTGCCTTATTAAGGTCTCAGTTTATTCATCAGTACAGGCTCTTTTTAAGCATGATTGTACAGGGGGTGGAGAGAAAGCATGATGGAACAGCCTGCATTACAGAAGTCATCTTACAGGTAATCTTTACATGCCATCTTTACATAAGGAGCACAGGAACACCTCAAGGTTAGTGAAGTTTCAAGGATGTCACAAGCTTTCTGGAATGTATGCCTGATAGGAAACTGTGGTATTTCTTTGGGCTCTGGGGCTAGCCAATGCCTTAGGTTACGTACTCCAGCCACACCAGACTAGTTTGTCCTACTGAATTCCATATTAGGGTTTGGTCTCTGGCACTGGTGCACATATCCCTTGCTTATCAGGCAGTTTCCATATCTTTCCCTTATAACACTTTTTAGTCTAAAGTCTTTGTCATCTGATAAAAGTATGAACACTCCAGCCTTTTTAATGGAGTTATTTGCTTGAATGATTGTTCTTCAACCTTTGACTTTGAATCTATGTTTGTTCTCACTATTCAAATGTGTTTCTTGGAGACAGCAAAACATTGAATTCAATATTTTGATGCATTTTGCCACTATGTATGTCTTAACTAGTGACTTTAATCCATTGATATTGAGAGAGATGATTGTTATGGGATTTAGTGTCATTTTTGGTAAGAGTTTGGTGTGTTTGTTGGGTCTGCCTTGCCTCATAGGTCTACTGACATTTCAATTCTTTTGAGTCTGTAAAGTTCCTCAGCTATTGTCTTTCTATAAAGCTGTATATCTTTCTTTCAAACCTGAATGTAAGTCTTGTTGAGTTAAATATTCTTGGTGAAGCATTCATTTCATTGAGTTTTATTACTATATCTCACTACTGCCTTCAGGTTCTGAGGGTTGCTTTTAACAAATATGCTGTAAACTTTAAGAATGGTTCTTTAGGGGCTGGAGTGATAGCACAGTGGTAGGGTGTTTACCTTGCACACAGCTGATCCAGGATGGAAGGTGGTTCAAATTCCAGCATTCCATATGATCCCCCAAGCCAGGAGTTATTTCTGAGCACATAGACATGAGTAACCCCTGAAAGAAAAAAAAGAGAAAAAAGAAGGCTCCTTTATATATAATTTTCCTTTTCATCTTGTTGCCTTCAGTATTCCTTTCCTCTCTGTGGGAATTTGTCATTGTGACTAGGATGTGCCTTGCATGTTTTACTTTGGATATCTTTTAGCCAATATTCTTTGGGCCCATGGTGTTTGGTTGCATGCACATTTTAGCTCTGGGAGTTTCTGTGATGATGTCCTTGACTGTTAATTTTTATAAAAAATTTCTTTCTGGGCCTCTCAGACTCCAATAATTCTTATTGTTTCATTGAGTTTATCACAGACATCTATTTTTATCCATTCACATTCTTCGAGTATTTTTTTTTTCATTGTTTGATCATTTGTTTTAAGGCTCTTTTCCAGTCTCTTCTGTTGTATGGAATTGTTATGCATCTCATCTTCCAGCTCACTGATTCTGTCTCCAGCAGTATTTCTCTATTTGTGAGTTTTTTCCAGTGAGGTTTTTATTTTGGCCACCAAGGTTTTTAGTCCTGATCCTTTGGCTTGGAGTTTTCTTATTTCTAATTTTATATCGTCTTGGTTTGTATTTGTGGTTTGTTCAGTTCATTTCATGGATTCTTTGAGTTCCTTGAACATCCTCCAAATTCCTCTCTAATGTCTTTCTCAGAGAATCAAGGTAGTTGGCTGGTACTTGTTGGGCCTTCAGATCCATCATCTTCATTCTCTAAGCATGGTGGTATTCTGTGATGCTTTCCATAGTGTCCTTAGTAGTGTCAGTTTTACTATGTGTTGTGCTGATATACATTGATTAGGGGATAAGCAGAGCTGCTCTGCTTCACTCTGTGATCACAATTCTCTGCTTTTTATCAAGTTGGTCTTTTTCTAATCTGTGGACATAGAGTGGATTTAATATTCATCCTAAGAGTTGCTTTTCTTTGATCTTTCAGTGTAGTTCTGGGTTATTTGGACATATAAATAATCACCCAGACCACAGGGAATCATTTCAGTGTACAGAGATGAATAGCTTCCTGAGTTTCATATATTTTGGGGAATATAGATCCACACGCCTTCATTATGAAGAAAAAGAAGTGAAATTATCATGTAATTCAGTAGACAAACCTATGTGGTAGTCACTGCTTTCATATCATGTATTGAACTGAGCAAATGGATTGATACTTCTGAAACTCAGATTAAATTAACGTTTTGTGTCTGAGCACATATTTTGCATGCAAGAGGTCATGTTCTGACTCCATCCCACATCTCCTGATGAAGTCAAATAAGTACTCCTTGGACAAAGTTCTACTGGGTGTGGCACAGAAGCATCAAGAGCAGCAGCAATGCCGCCAACTGGGAATATCAGAACCAAACATTATCATGTCTTCTGGAAACTAGACAAATATGTTCGAATCTTTCATTAAGACAACCTTAAAGAGTTAGACAAAAGTCCATGTGAAAGAGAAATATTTAGACTATTGTAAACATACGAAATGTACACTTTTACCAAAGATGCAAATCTATTTACCTGTATTATCCCCCTGCCTGCTTTTTCACCCTTCCATTCACTCATAATCAGAAAATATTTAATATAGGCAGCAGAGTGAGTTATTCCACAAATCTTTAAATGTTTCCTCTTTTTATTGCAATATTTCTACCCCCAATCCACAATGCTTCTTGTCACTGTATATTGCTTTCACTTCCATAGGTGTCTGCAAATTATAGGATACATAACGTGCTTCTTTGAATGTATTTTTCAGTATAATTATTTTTATTTCTATACATGTCATGTGCATCAGTAAGTCATTCATTTCATTTAGAGGTAGTATTCTCATAAGCCATAATAAGTTTATTTACTCTTTGATGGATATTGTATTGTTTTTAGTATGGGGCTATGTAGAATGTAGTATGAGTGTTTATAGACAAATATTTTGGGGTTTTATGTGTTTGTTTCAGTTCATGTATTTACCTGATTAAATATTAGAGAATTGAATTAATTTCTGGATGTTTCATGATTACTCTTTTTCACTCTTAAAAATTTAGATAAACTTTAACACAAGTTACATCTTGGGAATACAACTCTATGCGACTTTGGTTGTCAGATAGTACATCACAAACACACCACCAGTATTCTAAGTCTACACTTGTGTGAATAGTGGTTTAATTTTTCCTTATAATTAAAATTCTTCAGAACCGTTTTCCACCTGGGTCTAATAGCTATCTGCATACCTTCTTTGGTGAAGACTCTCTTTAAAGATATTCCTTACAATTTATTTATTCCTAAATAATTATGAGAATATTGTGTACATTCTGACTATGTCTAATAAAATGTCAATTATTCAAAATAGCTAATCTGGAGTTATTTTTGGCAATGAATCATTAATCTTTTAAGTGTCTTGAAAGCTGAAATGATTTATTTTTTCTTCTTTTTATCTTTCTATCTTCTTGCTTTCATCTTTCTCTCTTCTTTCTTATTTTCTTTCTTTCTTTCATATCCTTCCTTTCTCTCTCTTTCTTTCTTTCATATCCTTCCTTTCTCTCTCTTTCTTTCTCTTTCTTTCTCTTTCTTTCTCTCTTTCTTTCTCTCTTTCTTTCTCTCTTTCTCTCTCTTTCTTTCTTTCTTTCTTTCTTTCTTTCTTTCTTTCTTTCTTTCTTTCTTTCTTTCTTTCTTTCTTTCTTTCTTTCTTTCTTTCTTTCTTTCTTTCTTTCTTTCTTTCTTTCTTTCTTTCTTTCTTTCTTTCTTTCTTTCTTTCTTTCTTTCTTTCTTTCTTTCTTTCTTTTTCTTCCCTTCTCTTTCTTTTTCTCTCCCTTTTGGGCAACACCCGGTGATGCTCAGGGATTACTCCTGACTATGTGCTCAGAAATTGCTCCTGGCTTGGGGGACCATATGGAATGCCAGGGGATCGAACCGCAGTAGTGAGTGCAAGGTAAATACCCTGCCACTTGCGCCATCACTCCGGCCCCCGAAAGTTGAGACTTCTTATTCTTAAGGAATTCAATTTGTTCAATGCACTAGTCGTGTGTGTGTGTGTGTGTGTGTGTGTGTGTGTGTGTGTAGTTATTTCCCTAACTGCACTCCCACTCTTTGTGGTGAGTTTCATATTGTGAGCCAGTACTTCTGGCACTCATCTCTATTATCTCTGGGCATTACTACAATAATGACTTTAATTTTTCTTAAAATCCTTAGATAAGTGAGACTATTCTATGCTTATGTTACTCCCTCTGACTTATTTCACTCAGCATAATAGATTCTATGTACTTCCATGTATAGGAAAATTTCATGACTTCATCTCTCCTACGGCTGCATAATATTCCATTATATATACCACAGTTTCTTTAGTCATTCCTCTGTTAAAGGGCATCTTGGTTGTTTCCATAATCTGGCTATTGTAAATAGCACTGCAATGAATATTGGTGTGAGGAAGGCATTTTTGAATTGTATTTTTGTGTTCCTAGGGTTTATCCCTAGGAGTAATATAGCTGGATTCTATGGGAGCCCAATTTCTAGTCCTTTTTTTATATCTTTATTTAAACATCTTGATTACAAATATGATTGTGATTAGGTTTCAGTCATGTAATGCACTAGTCTTAACAACATATGATTGATATAATATAAGGGTGTAATGTAGGGTAGTGGTCCTAAAACTTTTTAAACAGGAGCCAGTTCACTGACCTCAGACCACTAAAGTGCCTGCTTATAGTCTAAGGAAAATGATGAATAAATTCCTATGCACATATCTTATTTTGAAATAAAAAATGGGAACAGAGGTCAGAGCAGTGCCACAAGCAGTAGGACATTTGCTTTGCATGTGCTGACCTAGGACAAAACATGGTTTGATCCCCCAGCGTCCCATATGGTCCCCCAAGCCAGGAGTGATTTCTGAGTGCATAGCCAGGAGAAACTTCTGAGCATCACCGGGTGTGGCCCCCAAACCAAAAAAAAATGGGAACAAATATAATATTTAAAATGAAGAACAAGTAAACCTAATACAACAAACTTACCAATATTTCAATGGGAAATATGGAGCTGCTTTTAGTAGGCCATAGTTTGAGAACTCCTCAAACTATGAGATTGAGAGGAGGAGACAATAGTCAAAGAGAAGAAGAGGCAGAGAGTGCAGCACATACCCTACACATGTGCACTGTGGGCCCAGGATGAGTCAGCTGCTAAGCAAGGCAGAAAGCAACAGCAAAAACAGCAGTCTAGATAAACTTCCTCAGCAGGCTGCATGTGGCTCATGGGCCATAGTTTGGGACCCCTGGTGTAATCAGTTGATAACTATATAGATTATTATACATTACCATATTACTTTAGTTAATATCTGGACTAGAGTGAGAATATTAAAACATTTCTCTTGTTAGCTAATGTAAGCTCAAAAAAATCTTAAAATATATGGACAACAAAACCCTTTATTTTGTACTAACCAGAATTTATCTAGAGAATTGCTTTTAGTTTGGAGCCTGCTTTGAAAGTCTGATAATGCAAAACTTTTCAGAAAACCAAATCACAACAAGGAAGATGACAAACTATACAGAATAAGTGATGGACCCAAGAACATCTCTTCTTTCTAAAGGGACAGTAGTTTTCAGCATATCTCTTTTGTACTCAGCAGAAAGCTGAAAGTGTGGGGTACAGCAAACATTATATTCTTTTTTTTATTTGGTATTTTTGGTCATACCCAGCAGTGCTCAGGGGTCACTCCTGGCTCTGCACTCAGAAATCGCTCCTGGCAGGCTCAGGGGACAATATGGGATGCCGGGATCAGAACCACCATCCTTCTGCATGCAAGGCAAATGCTCTACTTCCATGCTATCTCTCCGGCCCCAAACATCACATTCTTATACTGGAAACTATATCTCAAGCTTATCAATTTATTCCATTTAAACTTGAGTCATTTTGCTTCTCATTAATGTATAATATTTTTATGAAGGCATTTTTATTTTCTTTAAAGAAAATTATGTCTACCCACAACTATGTATTTGTATCTACTCATCTCTGCTTCTGATCTCTTGCTGATTACTTTTTTAATGGTTTTGTGTGGGGGGGGGGTGTTGAAGACAAATATATGTGTATGTGCGTGTGTGTATGATGACTTCATAAATTCGCATTAATTTCTATCTTTTGTGAGGGAGTTGGGCCACACGTGGCGGAGTTCAGGTTACTCTTGGCTCTGAGCTCAGAAGTCACTCCTGGCAGGCTCCAGGGGTTGGGGGGCCAGATCGTATGCCAAGGATTAAATCCAGGTCTGTTTCAGGTTGGCCACAATTGCTCCAGCCCCAACATTTTCATTAATTTATGTCTTACGTGAATGTTTTTGTAATCAGTATGCATTATGAAAGTTAAATAATTCTAAGAAGTAGAACATTGATGAATTTGACGGAAGCTGAGGGTACAGAGCAGTCACTAAATCCAGAATCCCAGGAGTAGAGAGGCAGAAAACAGATGGTGTCACTCCTTTCTCACATTTGAATGCTGACCACTGTGAATCACATAGTTAAATGCCAGGATGTATATTATTTGATGAGATGTCTGTTCAAATATTTGGCCCTTTCAGGGGGAGGAGCCACATTAATTAATGTTTAGTGTTTACTCCTGTCTCTGCACTCAGGAATTACATCTGGTGGTACTCAGGGGACGTTATGGGATTCTGGGATTGGTTGCATGCAAGGCAAGCTCCCTACCCTACCAACAGTGCTATTGCTGTGGCCCTATTTTCTCATTTTTAATGGTCTTTTTCCTTCCTTATTGTGTATATTAGACACTTGTTCTTTATCAGAAATTTGTATGGTAAAGATTTTCACTCATCCTTCAATTGTCTTCTTGTTCCCTGATATTGTCCTCAGAAATTCAAATGATTCCTAATTTATACCAATTTTTATTTCATGCAGATTTTGTTGTTGTATCTAAACACTCATTTCAATTGCCTTTTTTACATACTATTCTTATGGTATCCTACCACATTCCTTTTGTATTTTGTATTTTTCATTATATTCACATTCCAAATGGTAATTTCTCTTATTTTGGCAAAAACTGCTCAGGGAGCACATACTTTCTTCTGGGTATTTGCTGAGGGATCACTCTTGACAGAGCTTGAGAGACCACATGCAGTGTTAGGCATCAAACTCGGGTTGGCTATGTGCAAGGCAAATCCTTATCTGCTATACAATCTCTCTGGATCCTAAATTATTTTTTGGAAAATGTTGAGTCTGTGTTGATTCATTATCTGCATGTAGTGAATTTGGATTTATCTACCCATCTATTCATTCATCCATGAACACATGGATTTCCAATGTTCTAGACAACGTTGTTGAAAATTGTGACTCTTTCTAGTGAATAATCTCTACCATGACCAATTGACATTTGATGGATTTACTTCTTATAATCTTCTACTCGGTAGTATATTTATTATTATAACTATTAAGTTATTATTGATAACTTTTTTCTTTTGGTTTTGGATCAACCCATCAGTTCTTAGGAGTTAATTCTGGCTCTGAAATCAGAAGTCACTCCTGGCAGGCTTGGAGGACCAGATGAGTTGATGAATTGATGAGATGCATGTAGGTAGGCTGCATGTAAGGTAAATGCCCTCTCCACTGAGTTATTGCTCCAGTCCCTTATTTATTATTTTTAAAGACCATATGTTCTTTTTAAAATATTTTATGGTATCATGACAGCATTATAATATCATGATTTACAAAGTTGTTCATAATAGTGTTGTTTCAGGTATACAATGTTCTAACATCAACTCTACCACCAATGTCCCCTTCCTCCCACAAATGTCCCTAGCTTCTATCCTATTCCTATACTGCTCCCTTGGCAGGCAAATAAAAAGTTTATTACATATTACTCGATTCAATAAAACACAAAGGAAATTGGAAAATAGAATTATCAGAAAATAAATTAATAAAATTATATTTGTGATGATTATTATATGATTTTAACTTTCCTTCATGTAGCAGAGAATAACCATATGCACCTTAGAGAACATCATATTTAGTTGTACTTGTTGATAATTAAAAGAGCTCTTTTAATGCTTCTTGAAGAATGAGTTTCAAGGCTATGAATTTTCTAAGCTGCTTCTTTACCAGTAAGCTCTGTATCATTTTTTCAAATTTGAATATATAGCTTGATATAATGTTCTTGGGAGGTTTTTTTATTTCATTGCATTTTTGTTCTATATACCTTTATGTAGTCTGGCTTTTAGAATCTTATTTGATAGATTTTCTGTATAGCTTATGGACTTTTCTTTCTATGTAAGTTATTTTTTGATATGGCTACTTTTCAATATTCTTTCTATACCTTTGAAATTTGTCATTTTGATGTGTTAAAATTTTCCTCATTGGATTTATTTTTCACTGAGACTCTTGAAGGCTCCTGGCTCTGGGTGCCTATAATCCCCAGTTCTGGAAAATTTCTATTGACGATTTTATTTAAACTATTGTTTCTTCATTATGTTTACCTTCCCATTCTTCAGGGAATTTGTTGATTCTTGCATTGTTCCTCTTGAACTCATCCCATAGTTCTCATGTCAGCTGTTTATTTCTTTACAGATTATTTTCTACTTTCTGCTGTTTCCTAGTGAGTTCCTCCTTCTTATCAGGGAGCTCTTTGATACATTACCCAGCTGCTATCATTCTGATATTCAGAACTTCCATTAAATATTTTAAAGCATCACCTGCCATGCTCTTAATTTTTTTGTCATTTCAGACAATGTTAGTTTCTTTATGTCAAATTATACTGTTGTGTGCTTGCTAGCTACCTGTGCTATTGTTTCTTTGAGCTCAGTGATCATTCTCATCTGGGTGTCACTAAAGACATTGCCTGAGGATTTCCTGAGTTGATTGGTGTTATTTATGTCTTAAGTGATACCTTTTTCACTCATTGAACTTAATGGGCTTTCATGTGTTTCCCTATTATTTTTTTATTTAAATATATTATTTCTTCTTTTTTAATATATATATATTTTATTTAATCACCTTGATTACATACATGATTGTGTTTGGGTTTCAGTCATGTAAAGAACACCACCCATAACCAGTGCAACATTCCCATCACCAATGTCCCAAATCTCCCTCCTCCCCAACCGACCCCCGCCTGTACTCTAAACAGGCTCTCCATTTCCCTCATACATTCTCATGATTAGGACAGTCCAAAATGTAGTTATTTCTCTAACTAAATTCATCACTATTTGTGGTGAGCTTCCTGAGGTGAGCTGGAACTTCCAGCTCTTTTCTCTTTTGTGTCTGAAAATTATTATTGCAAGAATGTCTTTCATTTTTCTTAAAACCCATAGATGAGTGAGACCATTCTGCGTTTTTCTCTCTCTCTCTGACTTATTTCACTCAGCATAATAGATTCCATGTACATCCATGTATAGGAAAATTTCATGACTTCATCTCTCCTGACAGCTGCATAATATTCCATTGTGTATATGTACCACAGTTTCTTTAGCCATTCGTCTGTTGAGGGGCATCTTGGTTGTTTCCAGAGTCTTGCTATGGTAAATAGTGCTGCAATGAATATACGTGTAAGGAAGGGGCTTTTGTATTGTATTTTTGTGTTCCTAGGGTATATTCCTAGGAGTGGTATAGCTGGATCGTATGGGAGCTCGATTTCCAGTTTTTGGAGGAATCTCCATATCGCTTTCCATAAAGGTTGAACTAGACGGCATTCCCACCAGCAGTGGATAAGAGTTCCTTTCTCCCCACATCCCCGCCAACACTGTTGATTCTCATTCTTTGTGATGTGTGCCATTCTCTGTGGTGTGAGGTGGTATCTCATCGTTGTTTTGATTTGCATCTCCCTGATGATTAGTGATGTGGAGCATTTTTCATGTGTCTTTTGGCCATTTGCATTTCTTCTTTGTCAAAGTGTCTGTTCATTTCTTCTCCCCATTTTTTGATGGGATTAGATGTTTTTTTCTTGTAAAGTTCTGTCAGTGCCTTGTATATTTTGGAGATTAGCCCCTTATCTGATGGGTATTGGGTGAATAGTTTCTCCCACTCAGTGGGTGGCTCTTGTATCCTGGGCACTATTTCCTTTGAGGTGCAGAAGCTTCTCAGCTTAATATATTCCCATCTGTTAATCTCTGCTTTCACTTGCTTGGAGAGTGCAGTTTCCTCCTTGAAGATGCCTGTGATGTCCTGGAGTGTTTTGCCTATGTGCTGTTCTATATATCTTATGGTTTGGGGGCTGATATCGAGGTCTTTAATCCATTTGGATTTTACCTTCATACATGATGTTAGCTGGGGGTCTAAGTTCAATTTTTTGCAAGTGGCTATCCAGTTGTGCCAACACCACTTGTTGAAGAGGCTTTCCCTGCTCCATTTAGGATTTCCTGCTCCTTTATCAAAAATTAGGTGGTTGTATGTCTGGAAAACATTTTCTGAGTATTCAAGCCTATTCCACTGATCTGAGGACCTATCCTTATTCCAATACCATGCAGTTTTGATAACTGTTGCTTTGTAGTATAGTTTAAAGTTGGGGAAAGTAATTCCTCCCATATTCTTTTTCCCAATGATTGCTTTAGCTATTCGAGGGTGTTTATTGTTCCAAATGAATTTCAAAAGTGTCTGATCCACTTCTTTGAAGAATGTCATGGGTATCTTTAGAGGGATGGCATTAAATCTGTATAATGCCTTGGGGAGTATTGCCATTTTGATAATGTTAATCCTGCCAATCCATGAGCAGGGTATGCGTTTCCATTTCCGTGTGTCCTCTCTTATTTCTTGGAGCAGAGTTTTATAGTTTTCTTTGTATATGTCCTTCACATATTTAGTCAAGTTGATTCCAAGATATTTGAGTTTGTGTGGCACTATTGTGAATGGGGTTGTTTTCTTAATGTCCATTTCATCCTTATTACTATTGGTGTATAGAAAGTCCATTGATTTTTGTGTGTTAATTTTGTAGCCTGCCACCTTGCTATATGAGTCTATTGTTTCTAGAAGCTTTTTGATAGAGTCTTTAGGGTTTTCTAAGTAGAGTATCATGTCATCTGCAAACAGTGAGAGCTTGACTTCATCCTTTCCTATCTGGATTTCCTTGATATCCTTTTCTTGCCTAATTGCTATAGCAAGTACTTCCAGTGCTATGTTGAATAGGAGTGGTGAGAGAGGACAGCCTTGTCTTGTGCCAGAATTTAGAGGGAAGGCTTTCAGTTTTTCTCCATTGAGGATAATATTTGCCACTGGCTTGTGGTAGATGGCCTTCACTATATTGAGAAAGGTTCCCTCCATTCCCATCTTGCTGAGAGTTTTGATCAAGAATGGGTGTTGGACCTTATCAAATGCTTTCTCTGCATCTATTGATATGATCATGTGGTTTTTATTTTTCTTGTTATTGATGTTGTGTATTATGTTGATAGATTTATGGATGTTAAACCAGCCTTGCATTCCTGGGATGAAACCTACTTGATCGTAGTGGATGATCTTTTTAACGAGGCATTGAATTCTATTTGCCAGGATTTTGTTGAGGATCATTGCATCTGCATTCATCAGTGATATTGGTCTGTAATTTTCTTTTTTGGTAGCGTCTCTGTCTGGTTTAGGTATCAAGGTGATGTTGGCTTCATAAAAGCTATTTGGAAGTGTTTCTGTTTGTTCAATTTCATGAAAGAGTCTTGCCAAGATTGGCAGTAGTTCCTCTTGGAAAGTTTGATAGAATTCATTAGTGAATCCATCTGGACCTTGGCTTTTGTTTTTTGGCAGACATTTTATTACTGTTTTAATTTCATCAATGGTGATGGGGGTGTTTAGATATGCTACATCCTCTTCCTTCAACCGTGGAAGATTATAAGAGTCCAAGAATTTATCCATTTCTTCCAGGTTCTCATTTTTAGTGGTGTAGAGTTTTTCAAAGTAGTTTCTGATTACCCGTTGAATCTCTGTCATATCAGTAGTGATCTCTCCTTTTTCATTCCTGATACGAGTTATCAAGTTTCTCTCTCTCTCTTTCTTTGTTAGGTTTGCCAGTGGTCTATCAATCTTGTAAAATTTTTCAAAGAACCAACTTCTGCTTTCGATGATCTTTCGGATTGTTTTTTGAGTTTCCATTTCGTTGATTTCTGCTCTCAGCTTTGTTATTTCCTTCTGTCTTCCTATTCTTGGGTCCTTTTGTTGAGCATTTTCTAGTTCTATTAGCTGTGTCATTAAGCTACTCAGGTAAGCTCCTTCTTCCTTTCTGATGTGTGCTTGCAAAGCTATAAATTTTCCTCTCAGTACTGCTTTTGCTGTGTCCCATAAGTTCTGATAGTTTGTGTCTTTATTGTCATTTGTTTCCAGGAACCTTTTGATTTCCTCCTTGATTTCATCTCGGACCCACTGGTTATTGAGCATGAGGCTATTTAACTTCCAGGTGTTAAAGTGTTTCTTCTGAGTCCCTTTGGAGTTCACATATAATTTGAGAGCCTTGTGGTCAGCGAAGGTAGTCTGCAAAATTTCTATCCTCTTGATCTTATGGAGGTATGTTTTATGTGCCAGCATGTAGTCTATCCTGGGGAATGTCCCATGTACATTGGAGAAGAATGTGTATCCAGGTTTCTGGGGATGGAGTGTCCTATATATATCCACTAGGCCTCTTTCTTCCATTTCTCTCCTCAGGTCTAGTATATTCTTGTTGGGTTTCAGTCTGGTTGACCTATCCAGTGTTGACAAAGCCGTGTTAAGGTCCCCCACAATTATTGTGTTGTTGTTGATATTATTTTTCAGATTTGTCAACAGTTGTATTAAATATTTTGCTGGCCCCTCATTCGGTGCATATATGTTTAGGAGAGCGAACTCTTCCTGCTCTACGTACCCCTTGATTAATATAAAATGTCCGTCTTTGTCCCTTACAACCTTCCTGAGTATAAAGTTTGCATTATCTGATATTAGTATTGCCACTCCAGCTTTTTTATGGGTGTTGTTTGCTTGGATAATTTTTCTCCAGCCTTTTATTTTGAGTCTATGTTTGTTCTGACTATTCAGGTGCGTTTCTTGTAGGCAGCAGAAGGTTGGATTGAGTTTTTTGATCCATTTAGCCACTCTGTGTCTCTTAACTGGTGCATTTAGTCCATTGACGTTGAGAGAAAGAATTGTCCTGGGATTTAACGCCATCTTTATTTCAAAATTTGGTGTGTCTTTTGGGTAGTCTTGTCTTAGATTAGGTCTTTCAGTTTTTCTCTTAAGACTGGTTTTGTGTCTGTGAATTTTCTGAGCTGTTTTTTGTCTGTGAAGCCATGTATTCTTCCGTCAAACCGGAAAGTGAGTTTTGCTGGGTATAGTATTCTGGGTGAAGCATTCATTTCATTCAGTCTTGTCACAATATCCCACCACTGCTTTCTGGCATTGAGTGTTTCTGGTGACAGGTCTGCTGTTAATCTCAGGGAAGCTTGCTTGAACGTGATTTCCCCTTTTGATCTTGCTGTTTTCAGTATTCTGTCTCTATCTGTGGGATTTGTCATTGTGACTAGGATGTGTCTTGGGGTGGTTTTTCTGGGGTCTCTTTTGGTTGGTACTCTTCGGGCATGCACGATTTGATCACATATATTCTTTAGCTCTGGGAGTTTCTCTTTAATGATATTCTTGACCGTTGATTCTTCCTGGAAATTTTCTTCCTGGGTCTCTGGGACTCCAATGATTCTTAAGTTGTTTCTGTTGATCTTATCATAGACTTCTATTTTCATCTGTTCCCATTCTTTGACTAATTTTTCCATTGTCTGCTCATTTGCTTTAAGTTTTTTGTCCAATCTCTCCTGCTGTATGGAATTGTTATGTATCTCATCTTCCACAGCACCAAGTCTATTCTCAGCTTCTGATACCCTGTCCCAGAGCTTATCCATTTTGTCATTCACTTCATTTACTGACTTTTTCAGTCCTGTTAGTTGACATGTTATTTCAGTTTGGAGTTTTGTGATTTCTGTCTTCATATTTTCTTGGTTCTTATTAGTGTTCTGTTCAACTCGATCCATGGTTTCTTGGAGTCCGTTGAGCATCTTCCATATTGCTAGTCTAAGGTCCTTATCTGAGATGTTGATTAGTTGGTTGGTCATTATCTGGTCCTCAGAATTGTCATCTTTATTCTCTATGTCTGATGCTGGCCTGCGTTGTTTCCCCATTGTCACACTTGTATTGTGGGTTTTTCTACGTGTTGTGGTGGTATTCATTGGCTATATGATGCAGGCAGCACACTCCTCTGGCTCCGCCCTTTCTGGATGGGCGACTTGCCTCTAAGGGAGGGGAGTCTTCCGTGGATGAAGCCTCACACAGAATCAAATCTTAGGCCTGAGCATGCAACAGAGACGACAGTCCGGAGAGAAATGCTTGCTTCTGTGATCCAGCATGGTTCTTAGTGTGATTTTTTCTTCTTGTTGCAATGGTGTTTTTTTCTTAGAAAGAGCGCAGGGTTGCTCGATCGCTCACTGGGTAGCTTCAGAATGCAGTTTTTTTGGGTGTTCACTTCCCAGGGCTTAGAGGAGGGCTGCTCGCTGGGTAGTTTCAGAATGCAGTTTTTGGGGGTTTGCTTCCCAGGGCTCCACTCACTGGGTAGCTTCAGAATGCAGTTTTTGGGGGTTCGCTTCCCAGGGCTCTGACGAGAGCTTCCAGAGTTCAGGAAATACAGAGAAGAACAGGGCAGGGCTCCCTTTAGGTCCTCAGTTTCCTCAGAAGAAGCACCGCCAGGTGGGGACTCCGCAAGTGAGTCAGTCAGCACTTTACCTGGCAGTTCCCCCGGTCAGTCATTTCTTACTCTTCCCTATTATTTTTATGGTGTTCTTGCTGTGGTGGGGGTGATGGGGAACAAGAATATAATTATTTCTCCTGGAAGGTGCTGAGTGATTAGCCTGAAGGTTATTATTTTTACTCTGCCTATTCTCACCAAATAAGAGAAGGAATAACTGTGAGAAGTGTTTAATTTTTTGAGTGCATCGTCATGAAATCACATGTTTTAGGAGTTGTGGTTTGGGCCCTGGATATGGTGCTGGGATCCAGCCAGTCAGAAGGGACTCTGCCTCCTACTCCAGAATAGGAAATGTTATAATGTCAGCCAGAGGCAGTCTCAGCTGAGATGGCTGAGCAGCAGGAACAAGGCCCAACACCAGACAGTTTAAGCAATATCTAATTGATCAGAACTGATTTCTGAGCTTTCTCTTGTATTTCAAGAATTAGTTGAGTGTTCTTTTGCCTTTCCCTAGAAATTTTTACACATAAGTATATTTATCTAAATGTTATCTATTAAGAAATAACATTTGAACAATGTTGACACTCCATAATCATTTTAATGTTCTGTTATCTCAAACGTCTTTGATTTATGTCATATTGTGTGGCTTCATAAATGTATATCATTTATTGTGAATAATTTCCTTTGGTTATTAATTCAAAAGTGATATTAATATGCTTTAAACTTTCACTTATGTATTTACTGTGAGATAAATGAACTTTTGTATATTAAAATTATAACCTACAGTATTTCAGTGACAGTTTAGTTTCAAAAACATTTTGAAATTTGAAACACTGAAGTTATTTTGGATCATAAAATTATGTTATCTTACCAATTTTAATTTGTTTATTCTGTTTTTGGGGTTTTGGGCCATACCCATTGGCACTCATGGGTTACTCTTGGCAGGCTTGGGGGACCACATGGGATGCCAAGTGCCAAACCTAGGTCAGCAAGTTCAAAGTGTCAAACTTAGGTCAGCAAGTTCAAGGTAAACACCTTACCTGCTGTGCTATGCCTCCAATCCTTTATTTATTTTTTTAAATCACTTACTATTCCCTGTATCTGTTTCTTCCTTGTGGCGCCAGAAAGCAAAAACAGAGCCTCACATATTCAAAACATTTCTTCTAATCCTTTTAACAACTCAACCTTCTCCCACACTTGTATAAAAATAACAGTGAAGAGGAAAGATATTCTAATATTTTGTTCTTAATCTGAGCAGAAAAGCATTTAATTCTCTACCATGAAGTACTATGGAGCTACAAAAGTGACTTATAGATTTGGGAGATAAATTCCTAATATTATTGCACCAATAGTATACAGAAGAAGGTGACATTTTTAATATGAATCATAATTATTCCCATTAGTATCTTGAGACATTATTCCAGAATACACCTTAATTGGCCCTAGTGGTGGTAACAAGAGTTAAAAAGTTAAGAGCAATTGCATTTGTAAGTAAATTTTGGAGCAGAGAGAAGAGGACTGGACTATATTTTGAAGTATTTGAGCAGAGCCTCATCAAAATGCTGCCTATCCATTTCCCAACCATTCAGATGGGCATCATTAAAATCTTCTGTACAAATTTTTCTCCTTCCAAGGAGATATAATCTACATTGGGAATTTCATTTCTTTAAGTTTGCAGCTCTTCTGGGTGTAGAGATAACTTGTCAATAGCTTTCTTCTTGGGAGAAATTCCCCATTGAGACTACAACTTGGCTCCTGGAATCCTAGGAGAATTATAGAATCACTCATCTCCTTGGAGGTCAAAGTCCTGTGAACAACAAGTTCAAGAATTCCCTCACTTAGGAAGGGGGGCTCAAGATATAGGGATGGAAAGGGTTCTGATGCCCTTCATCTAGTGTCATTAAATCTTAGAGTTCTAATAGATCTTGGGCATCATCTGTCAGTTCCATCCTTCTTAGGAAAGCAGAGGGGAAGATTTTTGCTGAACAGAAGCCTTGAATTAGTGACACAGCTGGACCAGAAACACAAACTTTGGAGATGGTGAGAATGAGGCTTTATTTCTTAATCTCTGATTCCTGCTCTTTAATGTTTAAAAAAAGTCTAGGTTTTGTGAATGATGTTAAACCAGAGCAGCAAGAGAGTTAACAAGTAATGCTTGTTCTTCAGTGTGAAACTATTAACTATTCCATGAAAGATAGCACAGTCTCTTGACACTCTTCTTCTTTTGTTTTTGTTTTTTTGTTTTTCGACCCACACCCGTTTGATGCTCAGGGGTTACTCCTGGCTAAGCACTTAGAAATTACCCCTGGCTTGGGGGGGACCATATGGGATGCTGGGGGATTGAACTGAGGTCCTTCTTTGGCTTGCGCTTGCAAGGTAGAAGACACCTTACCTCTAGCACCACCTCGCCAGCCCCCCCTTGACACTCTTCTAGTTAGTAATTAACCTTTTCTAAAAGCATTCACTTTGATGTGTTATTACTTTGGGAAAATATCACCATAACACTACGATTGACTTCACTGTATTGATTACAAATTTGTATGATGTCCCTGAATAAGAGTTTTCAATTGCCTGTGGGTGTGAAGAGAATGCAGTGGATGGAAATGTTCTTTTCTTCCTTTGTGTGTCTGTGTGTGTGTGTGTGAGAGAGAGAGAGAGAGAGAGAGAGAGAGAGAGCAAGTGACCAAGTGAGTAAGAGAGAATAGAGAGGGTTTATGCATTATAGCCACAATACACTTAAGAATTCTCAGGAAAATGAAACATAAAGCAGAATACCGACTCATTTGAAACTCAGAACTCAGAAATACATAAAAAAATCTCCAAAACATGGAGCGACAAGGACTTTACTTCCCTTTGTTCTACACCTTGACTTCCAATAGGACTTCCTGGCTCCCTTACTGCTGAAGTTTGTGTGTTTATTGAATGATAGCCCTCACACACAAAAAAGGCCCTCTATAGAATTACTTCCTTAGAATTTAACAAAATCTTAATGTCACCACCAACAAAGTACTAGAATTATAAGGTATTATGCCATCTAAAGTTGCTGAATGCCTGCTTATTCCAGATACAACTTTAATCTTTCAGGGAACAAAATAATAGCTTTGATTAGATATTTATAAGCATTTTGAGCACATTGTATTCTTTACTACTTTATTTATGTTTAGCTAAATTGTACAATGCTAAATGAACATGTATAAACATGTAACTATAATTATAATTGAGTTTCATAACTATATAGTTATAGAATAAATTAGATAGTAATATGAAATATGTTCCATTTTATGATTACTTACTTTTCATTTCTTTCTCAATAATGACTAGTCCTTGGAATGTACCTTGTAAATTTCAATGATTTCTTTTTTTTCTAGTCACACATCCCCTGTTCCCAAAAGAAAATGGTCAGGTGCAATTACTCCACTGTAACTGAGTTTGTCCTTGAAGGATTAACACACCAGCCAGAACTCCAGCTGCCTCTCTTCTTCCTGTTTCTAGGAATCTACGGGGTCACAGTGGTGGGAAACCTGGGCATGATCCTCCTGATCACTTCAAGTTCCCAGCTCCATTCTCCCATGTACTTTTTTCTTGGTAATTTGTCATTCTTAGATCTTTTTTATTCTTCAGTGGTCACCCCCAAACTCCTGGGAAACTTCATATGGGAGAAAAATGTAATTTCCTACTCTGGATGTATGACGCAGCTCTTTTTCTTTTGTGTTTTTGTTATTGGAGAGTGTTTCATGTTGACAGCAATGGCCTATGACAGATATGTGGCTATCTGCAATCCTCTGCTATACAGTGTCACCATGTCTCCAAAGGTGTGTAATCTGTTAGTGATTGGAGTCTACACAGTGTCTACACTGGGCGCTTTAGCCCATACAGTTGCCATGACAAGGCTTTCCTTTTGTGGGGACAATGTCATCCACCATTACTTCTGTGATGTGTTTCCTCTTCTGAAGCTCTCCTGCTCCAGCACCCATGTCAATGAGCTCCTGATGATCTTTATAGGTGGATTCAACGTGTTGGCCTCAACTCTTCCCATCTTCATTTCTTATGCCTTTATTATTGCCAAAATTTTTCAGATGCCATCAACTGAGGGCAGATCTAAAGCCTTCAGTACCTGTGGTTCTCACTTGACAGCAGTTGGGGTCTTTTATGGTTCGGCTATATTTATGTATTTTAAGCCCTCCTCCAGCAATATGGCTCAGGAGAAGGTGGCTTCTGTGTTCTATGCCACTGTGATCCCTATGCTAAATCCCTTGATCTACAGCTTGAGAAATAAGGATGTAAAGAATGTGCTGAGAAAAGTCATGAGGAAAAGATAAAGACACCCAATTCACTCACCAGGGTAAGATTCAGAAGTCAGAACATTCATGGGAATAATGTGATTATTCTTCTATTACATGAAAGGAAAATCTCCATTTTTGGGGGGGTGCCACATATGGTAGTACTAACTCAGGATTTAATCCTGGTTTTATACACAGGGATCATTTCTGGTCAGGCTTGGGGGACTATATTAGGATAGCAGGGACCAAATCCAAGTTTGCGAATACCCTACCCATAGTCCTGGCTACCACATGGAAATAAATATTCTAAGAGTTATATTTTCTTCTCATTTTCTGTAAAATCTGTGTCAGATGTACCCCCATTCATGTCTGTTAACACACATATCCTTATAGTTTTACCTGTATAGCTGATATTATGATTCATTGGGTATTTTTTTTTAATTTTTATTTTGATCATAGTGGCTTACATATCTTTCACAGTAGTATTTTAGATACATATTAATTGAATAAGGGGAATGAATACCCACCACCAAATTTGTCCTCTCCTCTTCCCCGATCCTTTCTGCAACCCATATCCCCCACCATCATCCCCCGGGCTGCTAGAGTAGGTGGTCCCTTTTTGTCTAGCTTACTATCTGTGATTATATATCTGTTTGGTCCTGGTGCCCTCCCTTTTTACTCCCTCTATTTGAGAGGCTGAGCTAGATAAATCAAGTTATGTGGTTTTGTTTGAGGGAAAGAAAAGCAATAGAATGGGGTAAATAATAATAAGAAAAAAAATTTAAAATATGCTGAAAATGGGCGGAGTCCTTCTAGTGGCTATCAACCTCAGTTTGAGAGAGGACATGAAAAAGGTAATTGAAACACCATTACAATACAAAAAGAAATGTCAAATTAAATATCCAGTGAGCACTACAGCAATAAAGACAAGCACCACACAATAGTCTCGGTTCTGATATCAAATCATGCCAGAGTGCAAAAAGAAAGAAAAAGATAAGATAAAATAAAATAAAAAAGGAGACATCAACTTTAATATCTACACCAAATAAAGGACGTCAAAAAAAACCAATCAATCTATCAATCAATATATATGTGTAAACATGATTATTTTGTGCACCTTTATTCTTTTTTTTCTTTTTGCCCCTGCATAGGCACAGTAACTATTGGGGATATTATAGAGGGAATTCTCTTGGCCTAGGAGATACAGAGTTTCTCCACCCCTGAAGTATACTGCCATGGAATTAACTACAGATTCCTTGCATGATCATTTACTCTCCCCTCAGTGCTTTTGTGGTGTATGGAAGACTTCTGCTTTGTCATGGATAGTAAAATCAGACCTCTTTATCTAGAGATCTTGGTGACTGTGTATCTCAAGGAATGGAGCTTATGATGAAGGCTTTCTTTGTGGTTCTAGAAGTTCTGTTTCTTCAGTGTCATTTTAATTCATCTTCTGTAGTTGGTGTTGTTGGTCATTATGGTGCTCCTAGGATGGAGCCTGGAGTAGAGTCTTTCGTTATGTTTCTGGAAGACCCGTTCACTTGTGGTTGTCTTAGTCAGACCTCTGGAATTGGAGATCTTGTTTGTTGAACAGATTGTAGACCAAAAGCTAAGTTAGAGCTTTATGTTGTTGTTTTTGTTGGTCCCAGGATGCGTACTGTCTAGTCCTGGTTGTAACAACCAGTCATCTATATATAGCAATCTTGGTTTTTGCACAGATCAAAGGGTGTCACTGGGTATTTTTATAATACTAATCAATTCATTTGGGAAATACTTTTTGGAGGTAAGTTTTTATTCCTTTCCCTTTGATGAAGACATGGGTAATAGGACAGCATAAATAAACCCTTGACTATGGAGAGTACCCCCAAAATAATTGGGAACTTTGCAGTTTGATGATCCTTTCCCAGGTACGCCTACATTTTTCAGAATATTCCCTCCTCAAAGTGTTTCTCACATTAATATACCTTTCCCAAAGTGTATGAAGAAATCACAACATCAGAATGACTAACAGAAAATAAGCTAACGAAATAGTTTATCTTAAAGGATAAAATTTTAGATGAAAGGATAAAATTCTGATAAGCTGGAAGTTGGTTCTGCAAAGTTAGAGGTAGCAGAAGACTCTTCAATTCAAGAGATCAACTTTGAATCCAATAGATCTTTTAGATTAATGTCAAGCTACGGAGACTAAGGATATGTTTCCAAATATATCCCTAACCAATTTTCCTTTGTTTTAATTTCCCGTGCTGCTTCATTGTCAATCACATTCCCTAAGAAATCTCAAGAAATGTGTAGGAAACACATACAATAGCTAGAATTGTGGTTTCCCCCGAGTTCTTTTTCACAACTCTGACTTGGACAGTAGTTATGTTTTCTCTGTTATTTTGCTGACACTCATTATGATGAAGTCACTACTGACCATGTGCAGAGAACCACATGCTATTGGTTATTAAACCCAGAAAAACCTAATGTAAATCCCACGTTTCAACCTTTGCACCATCTCCCTAGACCTTGGAATCCTTTGCTTTCTCAATGGACAGACAAGATGGTGTGACATTCTCCTTTGTTTCTTTCATTTTGTTTTTTATTCCAAAATTTTACTAACCTTAGGGGATAAAAATAATTTTTTATCCAAATCTTTCAGTGCAGCTCCCAGTTGTCTAGTTCCATAAACTAACCATGCCTCTCAAGAAGGTTTTTCTACTCTTTTACTATAAATATAGAAAAAATATCTTCAGGGGGCTCAACTGTGAAAGACTGTGAGTGTGACCTGTCTATGTCTGTCTACTGTCCTCTTGCGTGAAACTCTTGCAAGTGGGGCAAGGAGAGGCTCCAGAAACCTCGCTCGCCCAGACGCCATTTTCAGGGAGGGACTTCAGAGCATAAAAACCGGCTAAGCTTTGCAAAAGCCGGCTCCCTGTGTGTGACACCAGGCGGGGAAAATCCACGAAAGTACACCGGCCCAGTGGGGCTCAACTGTGAAAGACTGTGAGTGTGACCTGTCTATGTCTGTCTACTGTCCTCTTGCGTGAAACTCTTGCGAGTGGGGCAAGGAGAGGCTCCAGAAACCTCACTCGCCCTGACGCCATTTTCAGGGAGGGACTTCAGAGCATAAAAACCGGCTAAGCTTTGCAAAAGCCGGCTCCCTGTGTGTGACACCAGGTGGGGAAAATCCGCGAAAGTACACCGGCCCAGTGGGGCTCAACTGTGAAAAACTGTGAGTGTGACCTGTCTATGTCTGTCTACTGTCCTCTTGCGTGAAACTCTTGCGAGTGGGGCAAAAAGAGGCTCCAGAGGAGCACGGCCGCTCCGCTTCGCTACGCGGCAGTGCACTCTTTCTAAGGAAAGAACTCCATTGCAACAAGAAGGAAAAATCACACTAAGAACGGCGCTATATCACAGAAGCAAACATTTCTCTCTGGACTGTCTTCTCTGTTGCATGCTCGGGCCTAAGATTTGAACCAGTGTGAGGCTTCATCCACGGAGGACTCCCCTCCCTTAGAGGCAAGTCAGCCCATCCAGAAAGGGAGGAGCCAGAGGAGTGTGCTGCCTACATCATATAGACAATGAATACCACCAAAACACGTAGAAAAACCCACAATACAAGTGTGACAATGGGGAAACAACGCAGGCCAGCATCAGACATAGAGAATGAAGATGACAATTCTGAGGACCAGATAATGACTAACCAACTAATCAACCTCTCAGATAAGGACTTTAGACTAGCAATATGGAAGATGCTCAACAGACTCCAAGATACCATGGATCGAGTTGAACAGAACACTAATAAGAACCAAGAAAATATGAAGGCAGAAATCACAAAACTCCAAACTGAAATAACATGTCAACTAACAGGACTGAAAAAGTCAGTAAACGAAGTGAATGACAAAATGGATAAGCTCTGGGACAGGGTATCAGAAGCTGAGAATAGACTTGGTGCTGTGGAAGATGAGATACATAACAATTCCATACAGCAGGAGAGATTGGACAAAAAACTTAAAGCAAATAAGCAGACAATGGAAAAATTAGTCAAAGAATGGGAACAGACGAAAATAGAAGTCTATGATAAGATCAACAGAAACAACTTAAGAATCATTGGAGTCCCAGAGACCCAGGAAGAAAATTTCCAGGAAGAATCAATGGTCAAGAACATCATTAAAGAGAAACTTCCAGAGCTAAAGAATATATGTGATCAAATCGTGCATGCCCGAAGAGTACCAACCAAAAGAGACCCCAGAAAAACCACCCCAAGACACATCCTACTCACAATGACAAATCCCACAGATAGAGACAGAATTCTGAAAACAGCAAGATCAAAAGGGGAAATCACGTTCAAGCAAGCTTCCCTGAGTTTTACAGCAGACCTGTCACCAGAAACACTCAATGCCAGAAAGCAGTGGTGGGATATTGTGACAAGACTGAATGAAATGAATGCTTCACCCAGAATACTATACCCAGCAAAACTCACTTTCTGGTTTGATGGAAGAATACATGGTTTCACAGACAAAAAACAGCTCAGAAACTTCACAGACACAAAACCAGTCTTAAGAGAAAAACTGAAAGACCTAATTTAAGACAAGACTACCCAAAAGACACACCAAATTTTGAAATAAAGATGGCGTTAAATCCCAGGACAATTCTTTCTCTCAACGTCAATGGACTAAATGCACCAGTTAAGAGACACAGAGTGGCTAAATGGATCAAAAAACTCAATCCAACCTTCTGCTGCCTACAAGAAACGCACCTGAATAGTCAGAACAAACATAGACTCAAAATAAAAGGCTGGAGAAAAATTATCCAAGCAAACAACACCCATAAAAAAGCTGGAGTGGCAATACTAATATCAGATAATGCAAACTTTATACTCAGGAAGGTTGTAAGGGACAAAGACGGACATTTTATATTAATCAAGTGGTACGTAGAGCAGGAAGAATTCACTCTCCTAAACATATATGCACCAAATGAGGGGCCAGCAAAATATTTAATACAACTGTTGACAAATCTGAAAAATAATATCAACAACAACACAATAATTGTGGGGGACCTTAACACGGCTTTGTCAACACTGGACAGGTCAACCAGACTGAAACCCAACAAGAATATACTAGACCTGAGGAGAGAAATGGAAGAAAGAGGCCTAGTGGATATATATAGGACACTCCATCCCCAGAAACCTGGATACACATTCTTCTCCAATGTACATGGGACATTCCCCAGGATAGACTACATGCTGGCACATAGAACATACCTCCATAAGATCAAGAGGATAGAAATTTTGCAGACTACCTTCGCAGACCACAAGGATCTGAAATTATTTGTGAACTCCAAAGGGACTCAGAAGAAACACTTTAACACCTGGAAGTTAAACAGCCTCATGCTCAATAACCAGTGGGTCCGAGTTGAAATCAAGGAGGAAATCAAAAGGTTCCTGGAAACAAATGACAATAAAGACACAAACTATCAGAACTTATGGGACACAGCAAAAGCAGTACTGAGAGGAAAATTTATAGCTTTGCAAGCACACATCAGGAAGGAAGAAGGAGCTTACCTGAGTAGCTTAATGACACAGCTAATAGAACTAGAAAATGCTCAACAAAAGGACCCAAGAATAGGAAGACAGAAGGAAATAACAAAGCTGAGAGCAGAAATCAACGAAGTGGAAACTCAAAAAACAATCCGAAAGATCAACGAAAGCAGAAGTTGGTTCTTTGAAAAATTTTACAAGATTGATAGACCACTGGCAAACCTAACAAAGAAAGAGAGAGAGAGAAACTTGATAACTCGTATCAGGAATGAAAAAGGAGAGATCACTACTGATATGACAGAGATTCAAAGGGTAATCAGAAACTACTTTGAAAAACTCTATGCCACTAAAAATGAGAACCTGGAAGAAATGGATAAATTCTTGGACTTTTATAATCTTCCACGGTTGAAGGAAGAGGATGTAGCATATCTAAACACCCCCATCACCATTGATGAAATTAAAACAGTAATCAAATGTCTGCCAAAAAACAAAAGCCCAGGTCCAGATGGATTCACTAATGAATTCTATCAAACTTTCCAAGAGGAACTACTGCCAATCTTGGCAAGACTCTTTCATGAAATTGAACAAACAGAAACACTTCCAAATAGCTTTTATGAAGCCAACATCACCTTTATACCTAAACCAGACAGAGACGCTACCAAAAAAGAAAATTACAGACCAATATCACTGATGAATGCAGATGCAATGATCCTCAACAAAATCCTGGCAAATAGGATTCAATGCCTCGTTAAGAAGATCATCCACTACGATCAAGTAGGTTTCATCCCAGGAATGTAAGGCTGGTTTAACATCCATAAATCTATCAACATAATACACAACATCAATAACAAGAAAAATAAAAACCACATGATCATATCAATAGATGCAGAGAAAGCATTTGATAAGGTCCAACACCCATTCTTGATCAAAACTCTCAGCAAGATGGGAATGGAGGGAACCTTTCTCAATATAGTGAAGGCCATCTACCACAAGCCAGTGGCAAATATTATCCTCAATGGAGAAAAACTGAAAGCCTTCCCTCTAAATTCTGGCACAAGACAAGGCTGTCCTCTCTCACCACTCCTATTCAACATAGCACTGGAAGTACTTGCTGTAGTGATTAGGCAAGAAAAGGATATCAAGGGAATCCAGATAGGAGAGGAAGAAGTCAAGCTCTCACTGTTTGCAGATGACATGATACTCTACTTAGAAAACCCTAAAGACTCTATCAAAAAGCTTCTAGAAACAATAGACTCATATAGCAAGGTGGCAGGCTACAAAATTAACACACAAAAATCAATGGCCTTTCTATATACCAATAGTAATAAGGATGAAATGGACATTAAGAAAACAACCCCATTCACAATAGTGCCACACAAACTCAAATATCTTGGAATCAACTTGACTAAATATGTGAAGGACCTATACAAAGAAAACTATAAAACTCTGCTCCAAGAAATAAGAGAGGACACACGGAAATGGAAATGCATACCCTGCTCATGGATTGGCAGGATTAACATCATCAAAATGTCAATACTCCCCAAGGCATTATACAGATTTAATGCCATCCCTCTAAAGATACCCATGACATTCTTCAAAGAAGTGGATCAGACACTTTTGAAATTCATTTGGAACAATAAACACCCTCGAATAGCTAAAGCAATCATTGGGAAAAAGAATATGGGAGGAATTACTTTCCCCAACTTTAAACTGTACTACAAAGCAACAGTTATCCAAACAGCATGGTATTGGAATAAGGATAGGTCCTCAGATCAGTGGAATAGGCTTGAATACTCAGAAAATGTTCCCCAGAGATACAACCACCTAATTTTTGATAAAGGAGCAGGAAATTCTAAATGGAGCAGGGAAAGCCTCTTCAACAAGTGGTGTTGGCACAACTGGATAGCCACTTGCAAAAAATTAAACTTAGACCCCCAGCTAACATCATGTACGAAGGTAAAATCCAAATGGATTAAAGACCTCGATATCAGCCCCAAAACCATAAGATATATAGAACAGCACATAGGCAAAACACTCCAGGACATTACAGGCATCTTCAAGGAGGAAACTGCACTCTCCAAGCAAGTGAAAGCAGAGATTAACAGATGGGAATATATTAAGCTGAGAAGCTTCTGCACCTCAAAGGAAATAGTGCCCAGGATACAAGAGCCACCCACTGAGTGGGAGAAACTATTCACCCAATACCCATCAGATAAGGGGCTAATCTCCAAAATATACAAGGCACTGACAGAACTTTACAAGAAAAAAACATCTAACCCCATCAAAAAATGGGGAGAAGAAATGAACAGACACTTTGACAAAGAAGAAATACACATGGCCAAAAGACACATGAAAAAATGTTCCATATCACTAATCATCAGGGAGATGCAAATCAAAACAACGATGAGATACCACCTCACACCACAGAGAATGGCACTCATCACAAAGAATGAGAATAAACAGTGTTGGCGGGGATGTGGAGAGAAAGGAACTCTTATCCACTGCTGGTGGGAATGCTGTCTAGTTCAACCTTTATGGAAAGCGATATGGAGATTCCTCCAAAAACTGGAAATCGAGCTCCCATACGATCCAGCTATACCACTCCTAGGAATATACCCTAGGAACACAAAAATACAATACAAAAACCCCCTTCCTTACACCTATATTCATTGCAGCTCTATTTACCATAGCAAGACTCTGGAAACAACCAAGATGCCCTTCAACAGACGAATGGCTAAAGAAACTGTGGTACATATACACAATGGAATATTATGCAGCTGTCAGGAGAGATGAAGTCATGAAATTTTCTTATACATGGATGTACATGGAATCTATTATGCTGAGTGAAATAAGTCAGAGAGAGAGAGAAAAACGCAGAATGGTCTCACTCATCTATGGATTTTAAGAAAAATGAAAGACACCCTTGTAATAATAATTTTCAAACACAAAAGAGAAAAGAGCTGGAAGTTCCAGCTCACCTCAGGAAGCTCACCACAAAGAGTGATGAGTTTATTTAGGGAAATAACTACATTTTGAACTGTCCTAATAATGAGAATGTATGAGGAAAATGGAGAGCCTGTCTAGAGTACAGGCGGGGGTCGGGTGGGGCGAAGGGAGACTTGGGACATTGGTGATGGGAATGTTGCACTGGTGATGGGTGGTGTTCTTTACATGACTGAAACCCAAACACAGTCATGTATGTAATTAAGGTGTTTAAATAAATTTAAAAAAACTTTAAAAAAAATAGGAGGGCAAAGCAAGTAATGGTATTTTCTGTGAGCCACTGAATTCTAATAATTTTGAAATAATAAACAGTGATTTCAAAAGAATAAAAAAGAAAAAATATCTTCAGAAAGTATCAGTGGTTCTTTGATAATCTAGATCCTCATGTACACTTTAGGAATGATATGAAAAACTGTATCATAATACCAATGACAAAGACCTGTTATGTACATTGCTAGCATATTGTGCATGGAAATGGTCAGGTGTATCATTGCAATTCTGAATTCTGAAATTCGTATTTTGGTTACTTCTGATGAGATTTCAGATTCTCATTCAAAATTAACATCTTGGCTGGTACACATTTTGAATCCTTGTTCTCTCCTATCTATATATTCCCTAGACCATTTCCAGGAGTGAACCCCCTGAGCAGAGTCAAGAGCAGCCCCTGAGCATTGCTGTAAAGTGACTCAACAACAACAATGAAGAAATCAGACACTAACATCTTTGGTTGGAGACCAAGCATATGTGTTAGAATCAGTCTTGATCAGGGATAATGTAGCTCAGTGAGACAGATATCCTATGTTAACAGATTACACACATCCTATTAAAATATACATATTTAAATGTAGCATTTAATTAGTAGCAAAAGTTATATTCATATCTATCAATAGGTATGGCCATTCATCCATCCATTCAGGAAGGTATTATTATGTGTGACAGAGTGAAGTTATCCGTAAGTCTTACATGCTTCCCCATTTTCTCTGGATTGCCCTTATCTACCATACACACTGCCATGTTTTCTGTCATTGTACAATATTTTCATCTTCAAGAATATGTCCAAATTAAATCATTCACATGTATTTCTTTGGTCTTATTTTCCCCAGTGTAATTGTCCTGAATTTCTTGCATATTTTTGTGTTTATCAATTGGTTATTATTTATGTTATTTAGCTAGTATTCCCATGTCTAACTAAGCCATAGTAAGCATATCGATTTATGTGGTGATGGATTGGGTATTTTTCTTATTAAATACCTATAAAATATAGCATGAATATCTGTGTGCAAGACTTTTTGTGGGATTCCCCTGTAATTTACTTGACTAACTAAATGAGCATGGAATGTCTGGACCCTATTGCTGGTATACATTTTCATTTCTTAAGATTTTTTTTTTATTATTTTGGGTCACACCCAGTGATGCTCAAGGGTTACTTCTGGCTATGCACTCAGAAATCGTTCCTGGCTTGGGGAACCATATGGGACTCTAGGGGATCGAACCACAATCGGTCCCTGGTCAGCCATGCACAAGGCAAAAGCCCTACCGCTGTGCCATCTCTCCAGCCCCACTTAAGCTAATTTTCTTAATTGCCATATCTAAGCTTAGTGGTTACAAAATTGTTCATTGTTACTTTTCAGTCATACAATGTACTTATTCCCTGAACTATATCTCCCATATTTAAAAAAAATTTTCCCCCGAGGCACCCCTAAAAAATTTTTTTAATTCAGGTAACAATACAAGTTTTAGGGGCTGGAGAGATAGTGTGGAAGTGAGGTGTTTGCCTTGCATGCAGAAGGATAGTTGTTTGCATCCCTGCATCCCATATGGTCCCCCGAGCCTACCAGGAGTGATTTCTGAGTTTAGAGCCAGGAGTATCCCCTAAGAGCTGCTGGGTGTGACCCTAAAACCAAAAAACCAACCAAACAAACAAAAAAACAATGCAAGTTTTAGTAGTATAGCTTCTTAGTTGTATGTGAGCATGCACACCCCCCCACCACCAAAGTGTCTTATTGTGGTTTAACTTGGTTTTCCTAGTTATTCAAGGAGAATGTTGTGACTTCCATTTCCTGGGTCTAGGAGAAAAAGTATGTTCAAAGTTGCTTTCTCCCTCCAGCCCCCTCAAGTGGCATATTTTTTTAATGAATGCCAGTTTTCATGGTTTTGCTTTTTGTCTTTGAGTATTTATTTCACTATTGTTTCTTTATATCTTGCCTATTAGAGAAAGGAAGTAAAATGTTATGTATGAAACTATCAGCAACAATGCTGCAAAGCACAGTGAAAAATTATAAATATATGTATATATACATGTGCAAATATATGTGTGTATATTTGTACATATACACACATATATAAATACCTCTACTAGAAGCAGATTGGTGGGTGATAGGCAAATGGGGGCTTTGGGGAACATTAGTAAAGGGAAGTAGACACTGGTGAATGAACTGGTGTTAAAACATTATATGCCTGAAACCCAATCATGAGTAAACTTTGTAATTTCATGATAATTAAAATTTTAAAAATTTAAGTAAGCCATGGGGAATAAAAAGCACGTGCATATCTAAAACAATTCTACTGATTAATTTGGAAAATTCTTTATTTCTGTGTTCTCTTCCTTTATAAATTTGTTCATTCTGCTAATCTTCCAAGTTGGTCAAATTTATTTCTTTGACTCTCCAGAAATAACACATGGGTTAAGATTCAGATTCTGCAACTCACTGCAGTTTAGTCCCTGGCACTGTATGGTTCCCTAAGCATACTGCTTAGGAGAGCCCTAAGCATGTAGGGTGGTCCCAGGTAATCCTTGGCACCCCAGGGCCAGAGCAGTATTGCATCCTGGGGTTCTTGCATTGAAGTGCAGGGCCTTAGAATTACCAAGTGAGTCTCCTGGATACCCTAAGCCCCACTTTGAAGCCCTCACAAATTATTATCTTATTCAAGACTATTCAATTTTTCTTAGGAATTTATCTGGAGAGGGTAATTATAGATTAATCTTTTCTTAACCTATTTTGTGTTGGTGTGTGAAGAACAGTATCTATGCATTGAGTGCTTTGTGGCAGGGACACAAAGTATTAATTTTTTCCTTCTGAAGTTTTTATTCTCCAACTCTACCAAAAATAATTTATGTTCGTGGTATTGGTTTTATCTATATAATTAAAGTATTTATAGAACTTTGTCCTCACAGGAAAGTTGAGACTCATATTAAAGCATGCAGATGATGATGATGAGAGAGAGAGAAGAGAGATGAGTGTTTGAGTGTTGTCAGGAGTGATTAAACTCTTTCTTAATCTTTTCTTCAATTCAAATGACAGCTCCTTTTCTTTTTCTACCAACTGTTAATGGTAACATATTAGAACTCAGGCAAAAAAAAAAAAAAAACCTTCTTTTTTTTTTTTGTGATCAATATTCTAGAACCTGTTAGAAGGAGACCCATGGTGCTTTAGGGGTTAGGTAAGTTTTTTTTTTTTTTTAGGAATGAGCGAAGAAGCATTTTAGTATAATATCATTTTAGAAAAATCCTTATAGTCATTGAACTCTTTGAAGGAAAAAATGGCTTCACATAGGCCTTGGAGAGCCTCAAGTTTGTCATGTAGAGTTAGTACAGCGGCTGTCTGCCTTCCAGCTATCCCTCTCCCTCCTGGCTCAGGGAATCTGGATGCTGACAGTGCTGGGGAAGTGGGAATGAATCCCCAGATTATAACAGATTCTATTTCACAGCCCTTGAGCTACTTTTCTCCACAGCCTCCCCTTCGTCCTCTGCTTATCCCTTGCCATTTTCCCCAGTGCTTCTGGGCTTCCTAGGAAAGATGATTCCGGTCTTTGATTCTGGAAGAATGAATCAGTCAGCCCTTTTTCTCAGCATGCAGGGTCAAGGCTGACCCTCTCTTATGTGACACACCAGATTGTGACACTCCAGACTTCCTTGTATAAATATACAGGATTGCTCTTTGTACAAATATCTTTGTTCACTGTACAAATGTATAGGCTTGCTCTTCAGACGAATACCTTTGTACAGGTTGTTCTTTGTAGAGGCTTGCTCTGTACAAATATCAGGAATTGGCCGCATGCAAGTCAAACACCCCACTGTGCTATTGCTCTGGCCTCTGAAGTTTATTGTTAAAGAAGAACTTCATTGAACTACACTATGTTAAGCACAGTGCTAACTTTAAATTAAAAATAAATTTTTGCAAAAGCACATTCAACTATTTAGGGTATATTATTTTCAGGAAAAGATGGTGAAATGAAAGGACATCAGAGTCATTCATAAAGTAGTCCGTTGTCAATGATTTTTCTACTTTTTGTGCATTATGATGACAGTTTATGGTGACAGAGATTTGCTAGAATATACTTTGAGAATAATAATTATAGTAATGAAGTTAAGTATATCAATTTTAATCTACCTGGTAAAGAGAAAAATTTTCTATTAAGAATTTTCTTTACTGGATGGAAGAAAGCTCATACATTTACTTGAGAAGAATTTTCTGGGGCCAGGAAGGTGGTGCTAGAGGTAAGGTGTCTGCCTTGCAAGCGCTAGCATAGGACGGACCGCGGTTCGATCCCCAAGCGTCCCATATGGTCCCCACAAGCCAGGGGCGATTTCTGAGTGCATAGCCAGAAGTAACCCCTAAGCGTCAAATGGGTGTGCCCCCCCTCCAAAAAGAGAAGAATTTTCTGTTTTATCCTCTTAAAAATCATCAGTGCACCATTGAATCATAGTATCATATAAAAACTTGCACAAAGGAGAGGTCTGTGTATGTACATATGTGGGTTGTATGTGTTTCTAGAAGACCTGGTACACAGAAGAGGAGAGGATTTTTTTTTTCCAAAAACAAATTAGTTCTAAGAGATAGGCACACACTTTTTCCCTGACCTTCCCTAACTGACTGCTCCATCCCTTACCTCTTCCCCAGGACTTTTCTTAGCACATTCTTCGCATCCTTATTTCTCAAGCTATAGATGAAGGGGTTCATCCTGGGGATCACCAAGACTAAGAATACAGAAGCCACATTTACCTGGGTCGTGCTGTTGGTAGTCAGTGGCTTAAAGTATATAAGTGTGATGGAGCCATAAACTGTGTGAACTGAAATACACAGGTACCAAAGGTTTTGGACCTGGCCTTGGCAATGGGGATTAGAAGAATTCTGGCAATGATAAGGGCCTAAGAGATGATGACGGTGTCAGTTGTACTTAGCATATCAAACTCACCTACAAGTCAACACCACCAGCTCATTTAGGTTTGTGCTGGAGTCCTAGATCTTCAGAAGAGGAACGATGTCACAGAAATAATGGTGAAAAACATTGTGCCCACAGAAGGAAACCCTCATCATGGGCTAAAGCACACAGTAATGCCATGATATAGATTCCAGTCACCAGGACATTACATACCTTCAGGTACATAGTGACCTTGTAAAGCAGAGAATTGCAGATCACTATGTATCCGTCATAGGCCATCGCTGAGAACATAAAACACTCTCCAATAGCAAAAACACAAAAGCAAAAAGCTGGGTCATACACCCAGGGCAAGAAATATTATTTTTCTCCCACACAAATTTTCCCAGGAGTTTAGGGGTAATCACTAAGGAATAAAAGAGATCTAAGAATGACAAATTACCAAGGAAATAGTACATGGGAGACTGGAACTGGGAACATAAAGTGATCGGGAGAATGCCCAAGTTTCCCACCACTGTGATCCTGTAGATGCATAGAAACAGGAAGAACAGAGAGGCAGCTGGAATTCTGGCTGGTTTGTTAATCCTTCAAGACCAAACACATTCATGGTTTAGTAAATGCACATGATTATTTTATTCCAGACAGATAAAGATGATAAAGAAAAAAATCACAAGTTGTCAGATATCTGTTTCCATAATTTATAATTGTTTTACTAATGTTTATGATTAAAAAGCTACCCACAACTGCTCATAAATAAAAAAGGATTGTTAATACCATGGCAGTGAGAAATAATTAAGTAATATATTTATAATTATTGCATTTTGAGCCAGTATTCTATTAATCTTTAAACAAACTTGAAAGGCATGCAAAAGTATACAGCACACATAAAAAAAATCACCATACAGTGAGACTTTAGATTTGCTTGAAGAACATCTAAATGGAATAAAATGTTAGTTATTTGTGTGTCCTCGGTGACTACACTACTATCAGGACAAACGGCACCCAGTAACCATGGACTGACTATCAGTACCACTATAGAGTTGGTAGCTTTGTGCTAGTAACACCTAGGTTTGATTGAAAATCTAATTCATTTAGTTAAGAATCTAATTTCAGGCCAGGCATTTAGCACTTGGGGTCAAGTTCTTAATTTGAATATAGTTCATCTCGTTTCAATCTCCAGCATCAGATATGAGCTTACAAACACATCTCCGCATCTGTCCCTTAGCCCAGAACCAGCAGAAAAACCTGGGCAATACAAGTGTGGACTAACCCCACTGCTCCCTACTGGGAATCTAATTTCTGATTTGTAGCAGGCCTGGTTATCACTGGCCATAGATTCAGCACCTCTCAAATAGGCATAGGGCGGCTGCATTATCACTGAGTTCCTGGTATAGAGGGCAAGTTCAAATCCTCGGGGCTTTATGTTAAGGAGTATTTTACCTTAATTCTGAAGTTCTGTGCAGGAAATAAATAGACGCTCTGTTCTGTTCTGCTCTTTACTTTTATCTCCAGGAGGAACTGGGATTCTCTGGCAGGTGCAGCTAAGGAAAGCAGAAAACTTTCCCCTGTTATTTTACCCACTGTGGCCCACCAGGGACCCCGACCAGCGGGTAAAGCTGGGGACCACGTCAGTAATTCACAATTCTCGAAGAGGAATCCGGCCTGAAATAGAAGAGGGACTGGGAAATAAAGAGACTCGAGACGAAGGGTTCCGATCAGGAGTCCATTTAATAAAGGAAAAAATAGACCTTTTATAGACAATGCAAAACAAAGAGAGTAGGGGCGAGGCGCAATAGGAGTGGCTGTAACTTTCCACGGGAACATCTTGATTTTCCAAGGTTAATAAGATTATCAGTCAAGAGATTCACATTATCTTTGAGCAACAAAATACAAAATCTAATCTCAGCTTGGGCCTTTTGACCCCTGTCTTTACAAGGACATCTTGGAGCCTAGTGACTCCCTAGCTCTAGGCTATTTCTATTTCTTTGGGTCCAAGGACAAAAAGGCCACATCTAAGCACTTTGGCTCAGACTTTCAGAGACTCCATTTTGATTAGTGAGAGGGCTTTTTAATTATTCCAAACAGTCCCCAACAACCCACCTCACATCGACAGGCAACGAAAAACTCTTCCTCCAATTCAGTGGCATTGAGCTCTGTTACAGCTATATATATTTGGAACACAGACATTTTCCTGCTTTGAAAATGTGCCAGCTCCTTCTAACTGATTCCATTTCCTGGTGAATGTTTTTGGAAATGATCACCTAGAAGCTGTTTACTTAGAGTGATGCCTACTTTGCGGTTTTATTTTTCTTGTGAGATAAATTCACACATTTTGCTGTATGAGGAGTATCACCTGTCCTGTTTATTCTGGCTCTCATTTAGAGTGTGAATAATTAGCTTCTTAATAGAGATACAAAAAAATCAAAGTGTACAATTATTGGAAATGAAGAAGTAAAGCCCTTTTCTCACCTTATTTAAAGCTGTATTCCTGCTCCAGTTGAGTCATTAATTCACCTTTTAGGAAAACAGTTCGTCTTTTGTTTGCTAATGAAGAGTGAGGTGGACTGAGAAGACTTAACAAGAACAATGACCTGCTTACTGGACAGGGCTTGCTGTATTGCCCCTTAATTGGGAGGTGAAACTAGAGGATACTCCACACCAGCCAGACTTCAGTGTAGGATGTGCAGATTCCAGGATCTTTAATACAGAAACCTGATGCCAACAATAGGGCTGCGTGAAAAATATAACTGTATTGGCACTACAGACAATGACTTGGATTGAATAAACTAGTTTGCCTGTAGTCTAGAGTTGGTCTTATGCCAGGAAACTTCAGGGGTATTTAGACCAAGGCTATTCCTTTCTATGACCCCCATATTTTGGTGGGCCTATGCAAACAATATTTGCCACTCTAACACCGTTTTTACTGTGCCCTTTTGAATAACCCCCCCAAAAAAGCCTTAAACTTTTGATGTTAACTTAAACTAATATGTATGTGCATGAATATATAAAAATACTATGCCTTCAAAGTTAAGGAGTCACATAAATCTCATGGCTTTACGTTGCTTTGTGTACTGCTAAGAAATGTTATAATGTACTACAATCTGTGGACTTGTGGACAAAGTAATTGTACATGGGTTCTGCCTTATTTTTCTTAATGTTTTTTTTTTTTGACTGTAAGTTCAATATTTAGGCGTCAGCAAGGGGATTTCTTCTGAGAACTGTTTATGGGCGATTGTTCTTTCACTGTAACTTTACCTTGTCCTCTTTGCATCATTGTTCTCATAATTAAAAATAAAAAATTAAAAAAAAGAGTGAGTTGAGTAGAAAATCCCTACCCTACAGTAATGCCACACAGATGGATCTCTAGATATGAAACACCATTTCTAAGAAATATTTGAACTTCTTTGCAGTTTTCTAATCTCCAAGGTATGAATGAATGAGTCAATATTTCCTCAGGACCCCAAGATCCAAGGAGAGATTCAGAGGGAAATTGTTCTGAGAAGACAGGAAACAATAAATTTTCATCTCAAATAATGGCACAATAGAATATTGATGTCCCCCGCCAATGTATGGAATGTTTGATCTTAATGCTTGAGAAGAGAAAAATAGTATTGCAGAATATGGAAACTTACAGAAAGATATAAAGCAATTTGATGGGAAATTTTCACATATTTTTCAATGAGTGGTTTCAGTTCTGACCTCTAACCTACGAAAACAACACAGTAACGCTTGCCTTAACAAAAAACTTGTGCTACCATCCAGACCAATTATTCGCCTCAAAGATCCGCTGAGTATCCAGTAGTAGCAATGATCCACATTGGAAAATACACACATGTACATTGAAGTATCGATAGGTATCATTTTATTAAAAATGATGAAGTATTACATAAGCTTCAAACAAAATTATTACATAAGTTTCCATCCTGACAGAAAAGCAAAAACAACAACAACAACAACAACAAACTCTATGTTTAATGAGAGCTTAAAACATGATGGTTTCTAGTATGATATAGAAGATGGTAGGAAGCTGAGATATAATAGAGTGAGTGGTAGGGAATTTGCCTTACATTCTATATGGATATGATCCCTATAACCCAATCTGATTCCTGAGCAGATATTAAAGTGATCCCTGAGCACTGCCAGGTGTGACCCTAAAACCAAAACAAAACAAAACAAAAAAAAAACAAAAAAAATGGATAGTATTTGAGGGGTGTCCCACTTCTAGCTCTTTTCTGAGTAAGCAAACAGTTTTGTCTTTAGTTCTATCTGCTTTTCCTTAGTGAGTAAATCAAATATGTCAATTTCTTCTCTTTCATTCCCATTTTTCACTATTAAAAGAATTTTTATTAAAGCAGGGATTATAATCCAAAGTATGTTTGATGTGTCTTTCTTCCTCCAACTCACTGTCATTCATGAATGTGTAGAGTTTGTGGTAATTTCTCACCTGTTAGTTTCTCATGAAGCAGTTCCTAGAGATGTTTGATGTTTATCATGTGTGAATTTACAATGATTTCCCATTTATAGTACTAGATAATGTATGTTCTTCCTTTTGAGACAATTTAAAGGCTTTTAAAAATATTTCCTGTGTGTGTTTAGGGGTACAATTTCCACACCTCTTCAAAACCTCTTCTCCTCATCTCATATCCTCCTTCCTCTCTCTCTGATAAACCCAGCTACTTGTAGTCTGAGTCCACCTGTGTTCTATTGGTTTCTTTCATTCCTGGGCCTTGCATTTCTGCTCCCATATACTGATAATGTCACTCATCTTTGTCTCTCATTTTACTTTCAGGACCCCTTTCTTAGTTCTATCTAAGTTGTTTTAAAATGGAAGATTTCCTTTTTTCTTAGTCTGTTTAATATTATACTGGGCAATTCACTATATTTTCTTTACTAGTTCTTCTGTCATTATTCACTTGTGTTGTTTCCATAGCTTGGCTTTTGTTAAACATCAGTGTGTATGTGTCCTTTTGCAGTAGAGCTTTAGTGTTCTTTTAATATATCCCTTGCAGGAGAATTTTAAAGTCATGTGGTAGATTTATTTGTAATATTTTAGAACTTCTATAAAGTTCTAAAACTGTGGTCCATAGAACTCTGGCCAATTAAACTCCTATTTCCAATGGGTTACTATACAAACATTTTTTTCTCTTCACACCCCTTCTAGTACTTATTGTTTTGACCTTTTCTTTTTTTTTCTCCCTGGCACATGGTGGCCAGGCAAAATTCTTTACCATAAAGTTAAGCTGCACACCCAAGGCTTTGTTCTTGGGTTCTCAATTCCATGTTGTTGTCTTTGTATATATTTTTATTCTGATGCCATACTGCTTTTATTACTACAATGTTGTGATAGCATATGAAGTTAGGAAACATGATTTCAACATTCTTATCTTTTTAGGAGTGTGTTGGTTATTGGGGATCTTTTGTAGTTTATATGCATTTTAGTACCATTGGAAAGCTTTAGTGGGTCAGAAGTTCAGAGTGTATATTCTTCTTTTCAGTTCTTTGTTACTGAATTTGAGTGTGACTAGTGAGAAGAAATGCCAGCAGTGACAGACAGACCCAATAGTACTTAAGATCAAAAAATTAATGATTCGAATTTATATTTAAGGAGTTTTCAAGTAACCAATTAGGTTAAAAAGGTCGGGATTATGAGTTCTAATGTGCACAGGTTTGTTGAAATGCAGACTTACTGAGCATGTATGTAGAAATATGGGTTTGCAACTTATTTTTACTGTTTTCCAGATGTATGGTTTTGGGTAAACTGCCTTTTTATTTCTAAGTCCTAGGGCTTAGAACAGTAGTTCCAATAATAGTTATAGAAATAATTAATGCGAATAAGCATTATAAGTACAAATAAAAGTAGTTATACAGAATAGAGAAAATGTATGCTTATTTCTTCCCCAGAAACATTCCTTCTGTTCTCTGGACCCTAGTATTTGGCCTTTTTCCCATTGCCTGAACAAGATGTGTACAAATTCTTAAGGAAGCAGCTGACAGGACAAATTCTTACTTTATAATTTGTTAGACACCATTTATACAGAAATATCTCATCATCCAAAAGCTCTGTGACTAAGACTGTCTGGTTTTCATGTCATAGAACTGGATAATTTAGGCTTAATGAGAACATGGCTTTGTCCAAGATGTTATCTGATAAATCACTGAGCTGTACGGATTCCAACTAGTCACTTGGACTGAATGAGTTGATTTAAACTGCTATCTTTATATTAGTGAGGAATCATAGGAATTCTTTATTTTGTTTTCCTCACATAGATACTATGTGTACTAAGAATATAAAAGTTTTTAGGTTTTTTTTCCTCTATGACTAAATTTTAGACTTTTTATATAATTAATTTTATAAGTTTATATTCTCAAAAGCCATACAATTCTAGATAAGTGACAAGTTTCTAACTGTCGTAAAGAAGGATTATCCAGCCCATGCTTTTACTACTAATGAAATTTGATAATTAAAATAATTTGTTGCTTCTGTAACCTGAAACTTATTAATATGAGCATGTGAGAGATAATTTACATATTCAGCTTTTATTAGATACTGTAGTTCTAAAATTGATTTGATCAGGAACTTATAGCATAGCAAGAACAATTATATAATGGATTTCATATACACAAATACAGTATGAATATTCATGTACATCTCCATTTACGTACTTAGACATTGCAACTTTAAATAAATGTTAGTGTATATTGAAAATACACATACATACATGGCTGTGACAAGCAGATAGATACATAGATTGAAGTGTATTGTTTTGTGTAACTAGAAGACTAAGGGAAATATAAGGATATATATTGAAAATACATTGAAAGAGGACCACCAAAATAAATTTAGTGTTAAATTGTCCTTGGCTTAAAACTAATATGTTACTTATAAAAATAATCAGGAATCATATATATGATAAAAATCTATATTTCACAGAACTATTTTCACTATAAAGACCTGGAAAGTATTCCACCATGAAGAATCTTTTTCAGGGATTCTTTGACATCTTTGTTCCTAAGACTGTAGATGATGGGATTCAGCATGGGAATCACTGTCGTATAAAACACAGATGCCACCTTCTCCTGTGTTGCATCTCCAGTAGCAGGTTTAAAGTACATGAAGATGATGGAGCCATAGAAGACCCCAACGGCTGCAAGATGGGAGCTACAGGTACTGAAAGCTTTCGACCTGCCTTCCGCAGAACGGATACGCAAAATGTTGGAAAGAATGAAGGCATAAGAGATGAAGATGGCTAAAGCACATGCAAACACATTGAACGAGACCACAAGCATTACCAGAAGTTCCTTGGTGTAGTCTCTTGAGCAAGATATATTTAGAAGAGGCAGAATGTCACAGAAATAATGGTGGATAACATTAGTTTCACAGAAGGAGCGACTAGATATGTAGCTAGTATGGACCAAGGCGCCAAAAGCCCCCATTACATACACCCCAGTGACTAATAGGGAACAGACCCTGTGGGACATGGTGACATTGTAAAGCAAAGGGTTACAGATGGCAACATAACGATCATACGCCATGGCTGTCAGCATGTAGGAGTCATCGATACCAAAGAAGGCGAAGAAGAAGAGTTGGGTCATGCACTCAGGAAAGGCAGTAAAATTCTTCTCTGACACAAAGTTTACCAGCATCTTGGGAATTATGACTGAGGAGTAGCAGAGATCTATGAAGGATAAATTACTGAGAAAAAAATACATGGGTGTGTGAAGCTGAGAACTAAATCTGATTAGAAACACTAAACCCAAGTTTCCTGTCATGGAGATCATGTAGATCAATATGAAGAGGATGAAGAGAGGGAGTTGGAGTTCTGGTTGGTCTGTTAACCCTTCCAGGATAAACTTACTCACCAAAGACTGATTTTCTATAGCCATTCTTTTCCTAGTTGGGATCGGGTAAGTAGGTCAGGAAAGAAGTTCTCACAGGAAGCATATAGCCAACTCTCAGGACTGGGTAATCCAAGTTCTGACATATGACATACTTTCTAACTGGTGCAGAGATCAGAAAACCAAGAGACTAGAATCCACTCTTAATGTATACCAGTACTTCATTTATTTGGCTTTGATTCTTACTCTTCTTCGATGACATTTAGAAATGGGAATCATTTTTGTCTCCACAAACTGAGTTTTAGATTCTCCTAAAAATAAAAAGGAAACCTTCTTGTTATTGCATCCCTTTGGGAGAAATCGTGCCGAATTATGCCCCTTGTCTTGGTTTCAAATTTGAATTTCACACATCTGTGCTCTCTTCAGATGTCCCAGACTTCTACTTTTTCTTTGTTATTTCTTTAATTTCCCCATTTTTACTTTGGTTTTACCAGAAACTTTGGTTTTCTCTACAACTTTTCATCGGCCATCTGAATTACTGGTTTTGACTTGGCCTTTTCACTATTCTACCACATTATTGTTCAAACAATAGAGAAATGGGCACTGATTCTAATGGTAGAAGGGTAGTACTAGGAAGCCTTTTACAGAGCTGAAGGAGCAAGGGGGACGAGCATCAAAAGTAGGAGTCACTAAACCTATCGATACCAGCATAAGCTCATTTTATTTGTGATCTCATTTAATCCTTGTAAAAAAAAACCCATGAAATTAATGCTATTGTTGTTTCTATAGATTTATTCAGGTGGATTGGTGGAGGATACAAAATAAGTGAATTGCATGCTTGCCCTAAATCACAACACTTGAAACAATATTATTTTACAAATGAGTTTCTTGAACAGCTAGTCACAGGTAGTGTAAAAATCAGAATTAATGTCTTCATCTTTCAATTATTATTTTGTTTCTGTTTTTGGGACAGTGAAGTATATTAGGTGGAGATCAAAGAACCTAGAATAAATCACATGTAGTTTCTCACTTACTTGGACATTACATGTGCAGACTTTTTCTCTACTTTTTAGCAAGCAAAAATGTAACACTCCGTTGGAAAATAAATTATATTAATGTGTCACAGGCTCCCCTCTTCAATTTTTAATTTATCTCATTTTCTTATGAATATGATGAATTAGATGAAAATCAATCCTTTATAAAGCCAATTTTTATTTTTTAAATTTATTTTATTTATTTTTTTGCTTTTTGGGCCATACCCAGTGATGCTCAGGGGTTACTCCTGGCTATGTGCTCAGAAACTGCTCCTGGCTTGGGGACCATAAGGGACGCTAGGGGACAGAATCACAGTCCTAGGTCAGCTTCGTGCAAAGCAAAGGCCCTACTACTTGTGCCATGGCTCCAGCCCCTAAAGCCACTTTTAAAAATCTCCCACATAATACCTGGTTTTAGGTAGCTTCTGTGAATTCATTTTTTTCTCCTCAAATGCACTTTATAATGCTAGAGTATATGATATTATTTCTCAAAATTGTGTTTTAATTATTATGAGATCTCAATAATTTGAATTTCTAAATCAGGTCAAATTGAACTTATTTTCAGACATGGTTATATCTTAGGTTCATGACTGAATGAATTTAAACTATTTTACAAATATATTATTAAAATGTTTTGTTCATGTATATACACAAATAGTTAATTATTGAGAGTCTTCTGGGGACTAAAGATAAATATTGAATGTTACAAATATCACAAATTCCTTTTATCACAAGTTCAGCAACCTAATGAAGTTCATTATGCCAAGAAACATAGAATTCTAGAATGAGAGTCACATTATGGGAAGTGCTAGAAAGAAACATAAGTGTAGAAGATTGTCTTTCAGGGAGGGCAAAGGAGGACTTTAAAAAGGTGGCACATGAGTCTAATCCTATGTAAAGGAAAAGAACAAGCTAATTTGTATCTGGATAAGAGGCAGTTCTGGACACAGAGAGGGCTCAAAAAGTGATAGAGGAATTAGCCAAAAGACCAGTATGGCTGGACGCACAGAGTCAAGGAAGAGGCAGGCAACTGGAGTCATAGGTAGCAGGAATTGCCAGATGCAAGACGTTGGTGAAAACAGAATTTTGCTCTGGTGTAATGGGGCACTGATTGAGACTTCACAGAAACTATAATGGCAAAGAGCACCTTCGAGATTACTGTGGTTACTCCACCAGATTATTCATTGAGCAATGAAGAGTAGATTAAAGAAGTGAGACAGAAGGATAAGTATGATTCTACTGAGACTTGATAGTTTGTACAAGACTGAGTGATGTAGTGATGTAGAGAAGGTGAGTGTAGTCTGCAATGGCTGACATTTGCTTGTAAGTTGCCTTTGGGCACTTGGGAAAAAACAGTGAGGATCCGATGAAGGATCTGACTGGATCCGAGATTAGATCAGTGATGGGAAAGGAGCAGGTTTGGGAGCATTTTGTTTAACATTATATATTTTCATTTTTTATATCTAGTATACAAGTCAGTTATAGACTGAGCAGGGAGTTGATTTTAAAAATCTAAATTTTAGAAGAGATACCTGCCTTGAACATTATTTTTTCTACATCATCCCTGCATTAGAGATCTCTAATCCAGAGACTAGATGGTATTATCAGGTGAGTGCAAAGACCTCAGTGCCTGTTTCCTGGCAAGTTAGCAGTTTGGGCTGGATTATTTATATTGTGACTGCCAGGTACTAGACATGTAGACTGCCAGTACTAGACAGTGCTAGGCATGTGGTTTTTTTTTTTTTAATCTTTTTTTTTTTTCTGTTTTCATGAAGTTGCTGCTTATCCAGGGGTTAGTGGAACCAGAAATATGTGGGCCAGAAGTTCATTGCCTCCTATAGGGACAACTTTAGGGTCCGTAGAAACTCTAGACTTGTCTTTTCTTTTCTTTTTTTTTTTTTGGGCCACACCTGGCATTGCTCAGGGGTTACACCTGGTTGTCTGCTCAAAAATAGCTCCTGGCAGGCACGGGTGACCATATGGGACACCGGGATTCGAACCAACCACCTTTGGTCCTGGATCGGCTGCTTGCAAGGCAAACGCCGCCGCTGTGCTATATCTCCAGGCCCGACTTGTCTTTTCTCTTTTCTTTTACCCCTTATACTTCACCTTCACCAGGGATGCCTGCATACTTTTCACTCCAACCTTTCCCTATTTTTAAATAAAGTAGCTCTCTCAGAGACATATAACCATCGTTTTTCCCCTTTTAATGTTTTGCTTGGGTTGTATTGACATTTTTGTGTGTGTTTCTGACTTTTCTCAGACACAGTTCAAAGTGAGTAACCATACATAGGGATAGGAGATAATTTAGGGGCTGGAGAGATGCTGCAGGTGTTAAGGCACTGGCTTTGGACTGCCTCTGGTTGGTATAACCATGGTTCCTGAACACCAGCAAGAATGTTTTCTAGCAAAGACTCAGGTATAAGCCCTGAGCATAGCCATACCATAGCTTACCATCACCGCTCATCCCTCAGAGGCCCCTAAAAAATCATTCACGGTAGGGTTTCAGCTGACTACACTTCCAATAATCATTAAAAACACATTCCCAGGGCCGGAGTGATAGCAAAGCAGAGAAGGCATTTGGGTTCCAACCCTGACATCACATAGAGTACCCCAAGCCAGTCAGGAGAAATTTCTCAGACAGAGTTATGAATAACTCCTGAATGCTGCCAGGTGTAGCCCCCAAACAAACAAACAGAAAACAAAAAGAAAAACATTCCTGTGTAGATTATAAAATGAATAAAAATGATTTATCTCTTTCTTGCCACCTCCATTTGCTATTCTCTCTATATACACATAGGAATTCTGGGTGATTAATACCTGAAGAGGGGGCAGGTTTATAGAAATCCAAGGATTGAATGTTTTAAGACTTCCTGCCTCCAATTTTACATATTTATAATAATAGGAAAGTATAATTTTATTAAAGTCCTGAAATATGTATCTCATGCTAGATTTGCAACCAGGAGAGAAAATCAAGCAGGGAAAGCAAAGATTTGAAATAAAAGTATTGGGAACCACGACAGAAGTTTCTTCCTTCTTTGAACTTCAGCTTGAGGACTTCTACATTCTTAGTAAAAAACCTGCAGGTAAAGGCATCTCTTTTGACCCCGGGCACAGTAGTTTTTGAGGTGGGTCAGAAAGCAGGCACAGGCTTTGATTCACAAAGTTCAACCGTAGCTAATTCAGATGGGCTAGATGTTCTTTTGGTGAACAAGGAATTCCTAACCCAAGCACAATATTAATATTACTATTTTAACAGTAATTAAAATAATATTATTAGATAAATGTTATATTTATAACATTTATGTCATAAATATTATATATAATAAAATAATAGTAATATTGATATCACTATAAATATAATGTTTTATTAAAGTACTATTGTTTATAACATGACATAAGTTTCAGGGGTGCTGCACTAGAATTCAACACCATCATCCGGACCCAAATCCTAACTTCTCTCTGTCACCATGACCCTCTGGTTTCATCAGTCCCAACCCCTTTCCCCTCTGCCCATCATCAACCTGCTTTGTTTCTTTATCTTAAACATCTGAGTGAAATTGTAGATTTTTGTTTTTTCCTTCTATTGCTTCAATTCGCATAATACCATGTTGTTATGTTGCAGATAGGCTTGAAATATGAAAAGCATCAATTCAAACTGAGACAAGCATTTCTCTATTCATTAAAACACTTGTTGAATAAAGATAAGGAAATAACTATGTCTCTTGAAGGACAAAGATAGGATATAATATAATTATTAATATAATAAATGTATATATATTTGTATGCATACATTGGAGTATTTTTCAGCTATAAAATTGAAATTTTTTTATTTGCAACAGCATAACAGCATTTTATTATATTGCATATGAAAATGTCCTATAAATTTCAAAGTCAGTAGAAATGAGAGCTGTTATTAATATGAATAGATTGTTCTGCAAAAAATTTTGTTGTCAGAGGACAATTCTAGAAGTGCACAGAAAAAGGATCTCTGCATTGTGTGTTGTATAAAATTCCACTGGTGTAAACTCACTTGCCTGTTCATCTGAGATTTTTTTTTTGCATCCCTCCAGTGAATTCCAAATAAACTATTTCATCCAAGACAGGTTTAATATGATGACTTACCTGAGTATAACCAACCAGTAATGTGTCGCTGAGCTTGTATCAGTTTTTTTCTAAGGCTTCACATACACTTAGAGGCAGTTTTATCATTAAACACTGAAAGCCCAGACTATTTCTGATGCTGGCAAAATGCGCACTCATTGAGTCCTGGTGCTCAAACAAGGTTTCAAGCCAGGTAAACAGAACAAAAAAAGTAATCCTGCTGACCCTTCTTTCTCTATTATGGAAGGAAATTTCTATGTGGATCTATTTGAACCAGAAGAGATGACTGTGAGCCAGAGTCCCCAGAGGGGTTTGTCATCTGAATAGTTGGACTCTACAGGGATGAAACAATTACAAAATGTGTGTTTGTGACAATAGAGTAACATTCTTGTTCCCTGGAGCATTTCAAGCAAACAGCAAAGTTTTTTTTCCCCAGGACTCTGAGAAAGCCCCTTATGTGAGTTTCAGTTATTGATCATTTTCCAATTTTATAATTAAACTTTACCTGTACAGACCTAAATCTTGTCTATGATAGGGCAGACAAAATATGGTATGTGATTAATCACAATGTAGATAGTTCCTATTTCTTTAGAAGTTACCCTCATGCCCTTTGTCAGTCAGCCCTTCTACTCCAAAGCAATTGTTTATCTCATTGTTTAATATTAAATTAATTTTGCTTCGTTGGGCACTCCAATATACAAACTTCCATGTAGCACATACTCTGCACTCAGCTGCTTAAGTTCAGCATCTTGTCCAATGAGATTTTGTAGAGTTGTGTAACATGAAGGATTTCTGTTTCATACATATTTTCATTTAAATGTATAGTTAGTATATTTATATACTCTTATGTGTTGTTGTTTGGAAGCCACACCTGGCTCTGCACAACAGGGCTTACTCCTGGCTCTGCATTTAGGGATCACTCCTGGCAGGCTCAGGAGACCATATCGGGTACCAAAGATTGAACCCTGGTTAGCAACAAGCAAGGCAAATGCTCTACCTATTGTACTATCTCCCTGGCCTCAATATACTCTTGATCATTATACCATTTATGACTATGTGGATTTATGATCCCTTATAACAGTATACTTGTAAACTTATGCATATTTTAATTACACATTATTTGTGATATGTTTATATATTATAGAGATAAACAAAATTATTAGTGATATGTTTATAGGGATATATAAATATATCAATAATACCCAATCTTGTAAAATAAATGTACTGTACTTTGTTCATTCACTAATTGATGAATGTTTAGATTATCTCTATTTTGGGGGCGGGCAAACTCAGCAGAACTCAGGGGTTAATCCTGGCAGTGTTTATGGGACCATATGGGATGCCAGGGATTGAACCTGGGTTGGCTGTGCGTAAGGCAAATAAATGCCCTCCCTACTGTGATATCCCTCTGGCCCCTACTTTTTTTGTTTGTTTTTGAGTCACATCCAGCAGTGCTAGGAGTTACTCATGGCTCTATGCTCAGGAATCTCTCCTGGCAGGCATGGGGGACCAAATGGGATGCCAGGATTCAAACCACTGTCCTTCTGCATGCAAGGCAAACACCCTACCTCCATGCTATCTCTCCAGCCCCTGGCCCCTACTTTTTGACTAGTATGAATAAAGCTATTGTTAGTCTACATGCTTCATTTAAAAAAGACCTAGAAATAAAATTGCTAAGCCAAGGATAAGCATATATTTAGCTTGATTTAGACATGCAATGTGGTTTTACATAAATGTCATCACCACTAACAGCATTCAACTATTAGAGTTGTTCACATTTTTTTCTACCAGTCAGATCTGGTCTGGCCCTTTGTGCATTGTGAGCTCAGCCAGGTTGGGTCTGACTTGCTGCTTCTCCCCTTCTGGGTTCTCTCATAAATTGCACCTTTGGGGCTGTGGTAACCAGAAGCTGTCTTTTCTCTTGCATGGTCAAGATGAGATGACCAGGACATCCAGTGCTTTTTTGGTTTAGTTTTGTGACCACAACAGTTGTGCTTGGCTGTGCTCAGGCTGATTCCTGGTTATTTGTGCTGGGAGGACAATTGAGGTGCAGGGAATCAAACCTGGGTCAGCCGTATGTAAGGAAATGCTCTATTGTCTTGCCACTGGCCCCATTACTTTTATGTTTTGCTTGGTTTGATTTGGACCAACCCATCAGCACTCAGGTATTACTCCTGGCTTTGCATTTAGAAATTACTCTCTCCAGGAAGAGAATAAACTGTGTGGAAGAGGAGAAAACACATAGGGTTATGTTCTCTTCTACACTAGAAAGAGACATTCAGCAATAGATAAAGCTGTTTACATTGAGCAGGTGTTCAGTCAACTTAATAGATGTCCATAATAATGTTCTAATGCTTTTAACCACAGCAACAAGTGCATAATATGTTACAAAGCCATGGATGACCAGTAAAGTGTTCACCATAAGAAATTTTAGTGTCTTCATTTTAATATGTCTATAATAACTCTTTATTCTTTTTGTTTATAGTGGTTCTTGGAGATATAGATTGGTCACCCTACTTTTGCATTGCAGTTCTATATTATATTAGACTGAACATAGAGTGCTCATTAGGATAATGTCTTGACATATTCTACTATATTCGTTTTCCATTTGATTATGCCTGCTAAATGATCTAATGTTTAGTCCACAGATAACATTGGAATAGGCAACTGCATGCCATATACTTTTGCTACAGTTCTCATTCATTACGTTATTGCAATTTATTTTCAATTCCAGCTAGTTTACAATGATATCATAATGCTCATGACTTCAGTTTGCTTTCAGAAAATCAACCATCATGTTCAAGGCCTGTTAGATCATACTTCATGGTGTATACTCCTTTAAAGTATTCATTACCATGTTGATTACTCTTCTAGACTTGAAAATTATGATTATTTTAAGAGTGCTCTATACACAATCTAACCCAGGAAACTTTTCTTCAGTAAAGTTTACCCTCACCAATGATGATTTAGCTAGAAAAATGGAAAACCTTCCCATCTGACTTGCTGGCTTTATATTTTTTAAGCATTTTGACCCATTTTAACTGGATCAGGTTTTCAACTGCAACCTATGGGCCAATCTTCATTGTCCATGTGTGTGCTTGAGTGTGTATGTTGACCACCTGTATGTCTGTTTAATGTCTCTCTGTAATGTAGAAATGTTTGTCTATGTTGCATATAATCTTTCCCTGTTACATATAACCTTTTCTTTCCCAGCTCCCACTTACTATTTTACATATTCTTTTCTATCCTTTCACTTTCTTACTCCCTTGACCTGTTATTTATTCTTATTTAACCAAGTTTTTTCTTAGTTCATAACTCCTCAGAAATCAGAGCACTGCTTTCACCCCAAACAGCTGCCAACCAGCTCCCAAAGCAAAAAGACAGCTTCCCTGCCCACCTTGCTTTAGACTAAGAAGCTGTCACCATAGCTGCTGCTGACTTGCTCTTGGAAGCCCCTTTTTTCAACCACCTCACTTTGCTGTGGACTGTTGCTTGCTACTGGTTTTCTTTTTTAGAACCCCCCCATCTCAAGAACATTTTCTGATTCATGACTGCTGGGAGTCATTTTTTCAGACTCCACAAGACCATGATGCAGGCTCCAAATTTTATCCTCCTCCCCAGACTATTTCAAAAGTTTTAAAGGGGATATGTATATTTTCTAAATTTTTGGAGTTTTTTGGGGGGCTCACACCCGGCAGCACTCAGAGGTTACTCCTGGCTCTATGCTCAGAAATTGCTCCTGGCAGGCATGGTGGGGGGACCATATGGGATGCAGGGATTCAAACCACCATCCTTCTGCATGCAAGGCAAACCCCACCTCCATGCTATCTCTCCAGCCCTTATATATTTCCTTAGATGTATTTTCTTAATAGGTATAATTCTTATTATGTATTTTCTTATGTAGATGTATTTTCACCTATCCCTTTTTGGAATTATTTAGTAGATAAGTTTATCTTTGGTTTTGAGTTCATAGGTTATAGAAATTGTTTACCTTGTTATTTTTACCCCCACATGCACTAGTGGTATCATGTGGCATTGTTCCTTTTGTAAGGGCACATTAAAATGGGGGAAATATTACATATAGAAAGACGTTCTTATCTAACAGGGATAGGAACTTGCAAATTTTATATTGCAAGGGGCCTTTCACCTGTTCTTTTGTCATAGTGACTTGATTAAAGATTCAGTCGATTGGACATTGACCATTCACCCCTAAATCTTGGATCTCATTTTTGGAACCAGCATGGTTTTCTGCACTATTAGCAGGAATTGAACTTCTACCAGGGAAGGCCCTAATGCTGGCCTGGCATCAACTTACTCCAGAGTGGGTTCATATGACACTCTGATGACTTAGAAATAGCAACAACTTGCTTTCAGAGCAGGTTTCCATGTTTTGCCATCTAATGGTGAGATGAAACTAGAAGATGCTCCATGACACCCTGCCTTCAAAATAGGGTCTGGGCAAAAGCCAAGATCTCTAATATACAGAAACCTGACTGTGACAACCATGATTGAGAACTTTTACTGGGACCATGAAGAAAGACTTTGAGGTTAGACGACTTAGTATACCTGGAGCCTGTTGTTGTTCTTATGGCAGGATGCTTTATGGGTAAGCTCTCCTTGTTTTTTAGGCCAAAGTGTTTTTCTTTCTATTTTCCCCAACTTTCGCTGCACCTATGCAAAACAAAACAAAACAACAACAAAAACTGGCCACACATTCTTACCTTTTTTTTTTCTTTTTTAGTTTTTTTTTTTAAATATTTTAAATAAGGGCTCCCATCTTTTTCATAGAACCTTGGGACATGGATTACTTTGTTTCAGCTCATATTTCTACATTTTTTCTATAAAATTAAGAAGAAAGGATGGGGCCAGGGGCTAAGTGGTCTCAGGTGTATTGGTGGAGGAAAAAAAAAAAAGAACAGAACTGAATATCCAAGCCAAAGTCAACAACAATAGAATCAAAAGACCTAAACTTTAACAATCTAAACGTAAATGGGTCCATTTTCCTGACAGGCCAGGGGTCAAAAGGTGGAGGTATAGGTGGGGTCATGGTGGAGGGAGTTGACACTGGTGGTGGGAATGGCTCTGATTCATTCTATATCTGAAATTAAACCTTGAAGGACTTTATAGATCACAATGGTTTCAATAAAATAAAATAAATAAAAAAAATTACTCCTGGTAGTCTCAGAGGACCATATGGTATTCTGGGGTTTGAACCCCAGTCTGCCACATGCAACATCAATACCATTCCCACTGTGCTATTGCTCTTCCACCCACCAGCCCCAGTGCTTTTAAGTAGGAGGGAACATCTGTTTATTTTTCCAAATGACCTTTTATCTGGCTCTCTTTGACTTGCTGTGAGATTTCTTTCATGACACCTGATTTTCCTGCCCCCCTGAACTTTCAGTTAGGGGAAGTGGTCACTGAACTTCCTCACAACATCCTATTGTCCATGTTACTTCTGATTCTAGGAAAGGACCTAAGTGCCCCTTTCAAACCTCCATGCGCATCTGTAGTTCTTGTTCGGAAAAGATTTCTTTTTTTCCAAGTGAATGACTTTGTCATACACGTATTGCTATGTACAAGCAAATCCCATTTATTATATTTGATACATATACACACATTAAATCTCTACAGAAAACACTCTTGTGATTACTGTAGATTGTGACTTTTGAAATCAGGTCATTCTTTTAGCATAAGAGTTTACACACATTTGTTCATTTTTCTTTCTATTTTTATTATTTTTTTCCAACATCAAATATATTTTTGGGGGATCACAGAGATACTTTAAAGGGCTGGATTCAGAGTTAAAATCTGAGTTTGGTCACAGCACCATGTTTAGTACTGCATGGGAACTCTGCTCCTGCCAAAAAAGGGCAAATTAATTGGAAAAATGACTTTAAAATGTCTATTTAAATTGTTTACTGCTAGAATATAGAAATTAAGTATTTTGTATGTTGGACTGTGCAACCTAAAAAGATGCTAAATTAAATAAACCAATTTAAAATTTTTCCTTTTTATAATTTTTATTTTTAATTGTTTTGCAATATTGTGGCATTTTGGTGAAGGAGTCAGCTGCCCACTTTGTAGCTGTATAATATATAAATAGATGTCTAATGTAGAATGTAGGTGTATTCTGTATGATTCTCATCATTTATACCATCAAAATTCCATTGCTGTCCCAAGTTAGAGACACCTCTATTCATTCCTCCAGTCTCCCTCACTTCTCTCTGCTCACCTCAATAGTGCTGGGTGAAACTATTGCTGCTTTTATGGCTTCCAGGCAGATCATTTGCTTTAGTGATTGGATTGTCATTCTGTTTATCTCACTTAGAATTGTCTCCAGGTCTATCCACTTTGTCCCAGAGGGCACATTTATACTTTTAAATTGTAAGCTAGTATTTCAATGTGTTTGGAAAACCTCCCTTCTTTTTTTTTTCTTCTTCTTTATTTGAACATCTTGATTACATAAATGATTGTGATTAGGTTTCAGTCATGTAAAGAACACCCCCTTCACCAGTGCAACATTCCCACCACCAATGTCCCAAATCTCCTTCCATCCCACCCCACCCCCACCTGTACTCTAGACAGGATTTCCAGTTCCCTCATTCATTCACTTGATTATGGTAGTTCTCTGTGTAGTTATTTCTATAGATGTACTCACCACTCTTTGTGGTGAGCTTCATGGAGTGAGCTGGGTGTTCCAGCCCTCCTCTCATTGTCTCTGAGGATTGTTACAAAATGACTTTTATTTTTCTTAAAACCCATAGATAAGTGAGACTAGTCTGCGTCTCTCTCTCTCCCTCTGACTTATTTCACTCAGCATGATAGATTCCATGTACATCCATGTATAGGAAAATTTCATGACTTCATCTCTCATGATGGCTGCATAATATTCCATTGTGTATATGTACCACAGTTTCTTTAGCCATTCATCTGTTGAAGGGCATCTTGGGAAAACCTCCCTTCTTTTCCCAGTTACCTGACTTAGACTCCTAAGTTGATTCCATTGTGTTAGCTATTTTAATTATGTTGATTTAAACACAATGATGCTAATACCCTTTTTTAGTGAGTGTTTTCATATCCTCAGCTAAATTCCAATGGGTGGTTAGCTGAATTAGATAGATCCCTGGTCTTTCCCCACAACTTGAATTTTATGGAAATCTCTAAACCATTCTTCATAGAACCCACTAGCTCCTTCCTCCTTCCCCCCAAGAAAGTTTATATCTCACCTCAGTGTGTTATACTGCTTTCTCCTTGTCTTGGTTAAAAGTTGTTGTTACTAATCTTGTTGATGATAGAACCTGCAGGATCCATTTTAATTTCATTACAAATCATATGTCTTTCATTTCTTTTTCTGTTTTGTCTTATTGTATAGATCATGACGCTTACATTTAGCCTGAGACTTTCTAACAAAGCTTCTCTGACTCCAGTAAGCACAAGAGGTGTGTTTTTTTCTTTTGAATTAATTGTATTTTTTACCTGAAAATGATATGGGAAGATCTTATGAATTCAGGGAGCCTTGGGCCTTGCTCTTTAGGGTAACTGCATTATGGGATGTGTGACCTGCTAGGATGGGAATCCTGAGATTAAGTCTATGATGTAAGTAATTCTGCTAGTCAAAGAGAACGGGTTACAAACAAAAAAAAAGCGTGGCTCTAACTGAGGAGTCCTGCAAGAATGCAATGAATGTGAATAGTTGCTACTGTATGAAGTTAGACTAAAAAGGTTGGCTCTCCTTCCTGGAAACTTGTCAGAAACTTCACAGCCCTTCCTCTTTATCTTCCATGTTGGTTTTGAGAACATAGCTGTTAATACTACAGGATACTCCTGGTTATGTGCTCATGGATTGCATTACTTAGGGGTGCCAAGGATTTAACACAGGTTGACCACATACAAGCCAAGCACCTTAACCCAGGTACTTTCCCACCAACCTCCTCTTTCAGGACTGAATAATTTGCAGGTTATGAGATCTAGAATGATCTCATTAAACATTTCTTTTTATAAAGGAAAAACTTAAGGACTCTCAGAGAAGGAAATCCAAAGTCCAGAATGTGAGAAATTCTTTTTTCTTTTATTTTGATCATAGTGATTTACATATTGTTGACAATAATATTTTAGGTACATATTTACATAAAATCAGGGGGGATTTCCATCACCAATTTGTCCTCCCTACACCTCCGTTTTTGTCCTGCCTCCCATATGCTCTTCCCTCACCCTTAGGGCTGCCAGAATATGTTGTTCCCTCTGTATCTAGCCTAATACTTAGTAGTCTTGCACCTGTTTGGTCCTGGTGCCTCCCTTATTTCCCCCTCTAACTGGGGGACAGGAGTAGCTAGTTCAATTTACGTGGTTTTGTTTGAAGAAGGGAATAGTAGTAAACTGGGGTAAAGGTCTAATATGCAGAAAATAAGCGGAATTCTTCTAGAGGGTCTCCTCCTCAGAGAGACGAAGGAGAAAAAGGTGAAACAATCCACCAGTACAAAAAGAAGTGTCAAATATCCAGTGAGGACTCCAACAATAACTCTAAGCACCACAAAAAAAAAAACCCCAAAAAACAAAAACAAAAAACCGCCACGGTCTTGAGATAAGAAACATGGCTACACTAGAAAGTATATGGCAAGGATTCTGAATCAATAGGCCTCCCAGTTCTTTAAACTGCTTTTTTTTTTTCCTAAAAAGCATTTCTACATTTATACTTAGGAACATTTCCACTTACCTAGGGCACATTACTCAAATTCTTTATGATGTCTAAAATAATATCTAAGACCCATTGCTTTAAAATATTAGTTGAGGGGCTGGAGAGCAGTAGGACCTAGGCCTTGCACATGGCCAACACAGGACAGACAGTGGTTCGACTCCCAGCATCCTGTATGCTCTCCCAAGCCTGCCAGTAGTGCAGACCCAGGAGTAAACCCTAAGCACCACCAAGTATGAACAAAAAAACCCCCCCAAAATTAGTTGAACTAAGTACTTCCACATTACAATTCTGCAAAAGCTTCCAATAGGATTGTTTTCAAATTTTCTTAAGCAGGCATGAACAGTTATTTTAAACAGAAAATATCAGAAGAAAGAAACATAAATAATAGACGGAGAAGGAGCCAGAGTGATAGGACAGTGAGGAGAGCACTAGCTTTGCATGCAGCCAACCGAGTTTGATCATGTGATACCCAAACATGCCAGAAGTGATTCCTGAATGCAGAGCCAAAAGTAACCCCTGAGCACCACCAGGTGTAGCCCACAAAACACAAACACAAACACAAAAAGGTGGGTGGAGAGAAGAGGATAAATAGGAAGACTATGACAAAACTCTCTTCAAAATTAAAGAACTGTGAAGAAAATTTTAAATGGATACAGCCTACTTCTGTGCTTTCCCAAAGCAATCCCCAGATATGCTTCTGAGTTGTCTCTAACATTTAATTTGGTTTCAAAATTGTCATATTTAGTGTTTCTGCATCTCTAGTCTTTCCTGATGCGTCAGGTTTCACCTACATTCAGATCATACTTGCAGGCTTCAACTCTACCCAGGAAAGATGCCTGAATTGTACATCTAGGATTAGCAGAGAATTTGTCCTCAGGAGAGAGCAGATCACCTAATGTGGTTGCAAAGATCTAGAAGTTCCATCCCTGTGTGAGACAATATAACCCTCCAGATTTAGAATAAAGTTCTAACTCCTGAAGAGGCCAAAATTAGAGCCACCTAAACCTAATGTATCTAATTCCAGAAGTGACACTGCCCTAACCTATATGACACAAGTAGTCTGTATATCCTAATGGCATAAATTATCACATCATATGTTCTATCTTGACTGTTGGAAGAAAGAAGGTAGCAATTATCAGAAGGAAAAGCTTGGGTCTTTCATTCAAAAACCAAACCCTACTCATAACTTTAATCCAAAGAGAGGCAAGCTTAAAAACCCAGGCTGGCGAAATCCATGACTGAAACCCAACTACAATCATACTTGTAATTATGGTACTGAAAGATTTTATTAAAAAAAAAAGAAATCACTGGATTAATGTCTCACCAGGCATTGTTTGAGTCCCTAGTTCCTCTGCCATCTCTTGAATCAGACCTCAAGTTTCAAAGCCAGGACACTGGAAAGTTGTGCATCTGGAAGCAAACGTCAATGTAGGAAATAATCCACACGCGCTAAAGAGGGTAAAATTGGTCAAGGAGTTCCAACAGGTAAGCCTTCCACTCCAAAGAATCAGGAGGTTCAGTGGGAAGTTCAGAAATGCAAGAGAGAGTTTTCTTGAGACCTAGGGTCTCAAGAAGGAAGAAGAATCAGACCACACTCAGAGGTGGAGATTAAGGGTCTAAATACCAATCCAATGTACTACATTCAAAGATGTTTCCAGCCAATGAGTAACAATGAGTGGGATAGCATCCGATTAATCCCACGCCATGTGTTGCTTATTTTGGGTATGTTGGAAACAGCTTAAAGGGAAGAGCTCAGAGACAAGAATTGGTATTGTGAGGTAGCCCCTATGTACCAGAAAAGCAACAAAGATTTAAGCCCAAAGGGACATTTTCCAGACAGGCTATAAATGAAGATAAGAAAAAACTCCTCAGTTGCAATTACCCTGAGAAAAGGGACTCTTCTATAATACTGATAGCCTTCAAAAGCATAAACACAGGGAAGGCAACCTTATAAATTAGATAAGTGTCAAAATATCGTTAGGATGTCTTGGGTACTCTAACCTTGTTTTCCATGACTGTGTCCCCCACCTTGCATAAATGAGGTAAGAATGTGGCTTTGTCTCTTCCAGCCTTTGTGTTTGAAAAGTATATAATGTGTGCTAATAGACTGCTCAGGGCTCTCAGTGCCTCTTTGACTTGGGGGTCCTCAGCGCTGAGCTCTAATAAACTCTTTAACTGTCAATCTTTGGAGCCTCTGTTTATGTGTGTCCAGCCTAACATCTGTTTTCAAAGAAACTGATGATTAACATAGGTGTATAGGATGAGAAAGGTTATCAAATTATATAAAGTACGATGTCACTTTATGCCGTTACAATAGATGCAAATTAGAGCCAAAGACATAGCTAGCTGAGAAGTAAGTCATAGCACATATGGAAAAGTCAGAGTGACTGTATTAATACCAGACCACAGACATTTCTGAGGAGGAACAATTACCAGGAATCACGAGGGTATTCTGAAATGATCAGAAGTTCAGTTCTTTAAAACATAAAAGTATACAGGTATATTAATTCAGCAGATTATACAAATATGGTAGAAATGACAAGATAAAATACACAGTCACAATTACAATTGGAGGCAAAAATACCACACAGTTTTATGAACTGATGAGGCTAGAAATTAGTTAACAGATTAAACCAGTATCAACTCAGCCTGACCTCAGGAAAATCAGAACAGTATTTCATAGACTAGCTGGGATGCATGTTCTTTTGAGAAGCACTTGGAATATTTACCAAGATAGATGATAGTTATGCTTATAAAAAGAATCATCATATATTCATTAAAAAGAATTTACATGATAACTCTCAAAACATGAGCAGGTAAAAATAAAAGTAATAGTTGAGTGATAGCTAAAATGTCCAGATGTTTGAAAATTGAACAACTCCTAAATATTGCACAAGTAATCAGTGCATTAGAAAAATCATTTAAATAGAAGAAAAATAAAAGCATTTCAAGAGTGTATTTTATGAATATGTTTCATGTTTTATTTTCTAAGTGAGGCTAATTTTTTTTTTTTTTTGCTTTCTGGTTGGATGCTTGGACACTTCCCATGAATATGATGTTTCTTCATCTCTCCATTCTGATCTGCACCTGTTTCTCATCTGTTCCTTGTATTCCCTATATTTTGTAGGTTTTATTCTTTTTATTTATTTTTTCCTGTTTGAAACTTTAAACACCATGATTTATAAAGTTGTTCATAATCTAGTCATTTCAAGTATTCAATATTCCAATACCAATCCCACCATTAGTGTGACTTTCTCTCAACAATTGTCCCAATTTACCCACCTGCCTCCTAGCTGCTTCCTTCGCAGATCCACTTAATTAACTTTCTTTTACTTGTAATGACGTATATCTCATAATGGTGTTGTTAAAATTGTTTTCCAAGGATTTGCTGAGCTATTAAGTACTAGTTGACTCTTCTGTACTATTGTTTTTACTAAGCGGGCTTAATGGTCTTCTACACAACTTCCCCATCTAATTTTCTGTGTTCTTAGTGGACTGTCAGTACCCTAAACTTTGGAGGAGTCACAGCGTCATGCATTCAATGTGTTCTCACAGCCATATCAGTAGAATAATTAAGCACCATGGCATCTTAGGTCTGTCTGTTTCTACATGGTCTCAGTTTTTCTTAGAAATTAGTCTTCTGGCCAGGCGATTGAAATTTGAGCAGAAGCAGATGTGGGATGAGTGGAAGGGTCCAGTAATCTGGGCCCAGAAACTGGGTGTAGCAGGGTGGGACAACTTCTCTCCCTGGGTTTTATTTTATTTTATTTTATTTTATTTTATTTTATTTTATTTTATTTTATTTTATTTTATTTTATTTACTTTTGGGGCCACACCCAGTGACGCTCAGGGGTTTCTCCTGACTATGCGTTCAGAAATTGCTCCTGGCTCAGGGGACCATATAGTATGCTGCCTGGGGGATTGAACCACGTTCTGTCCTAGGGTAGCAAGTGCAAGGCAAACCCCCTAATGTTTGTGCCACAGCTCTGGCTTCTTGGTTTTATTTTTGGTAGATCTTTTGAGCTTGAATTTCTCCAAATGCACTTCTTCCTTTTCTTTTTTTTTTTTTTCTTTCTTTCTTTCTTTCTTTCTTTCTTTCTTTCTTTCTTTCTTTCTTTCTTTCTTTCTTTCTTTCTTTCTTTCTTTCTTTCTTTCTTTCTTTCTTTCTTTCTTTCTTTCTTCTTTTCTTTCTTCTTTTTTCTTTCTTTCTTTTTTTTTCTTTCTTTCTTTCTTTCTTTCTTTCTTTTTCTTTCTTTCTTTCTTTCTTTCTTCTTTTCTTTCTTCTTTCTTCTTCTTTCTCTTTCTTTCTTTCTTTCTCTTTCTTTCTTTCTTTCTTTCTTTCTTTCTT